>NC_073353.2:5815000-6110000 GCF_027580225.2 Misgurnus anguillicaudatus | reverse complement strand
ACAAGTACTGGTGCTGGTGGATGACCATTCTCCTATATACGCTGCTTGTGACGTCCTGACCCCTTTTTCCCCACCTGGTGGTGGCGAGGCAACGACAACAAGAAAGATCCAGTGTGCCTTCTGTATACTCACCGTACGCCCAAAGCTAAGAGCCAGCGTAATACCCCTGTAGACTCACCTGTATGCCCAAGTAAAGACCCCGTTGCCCTCCTGTATACTCACCTGTAAGCCCGGAGCCAAGAGCCCAGAGTACCTAAATGCCCCCCCCCTTGCTATGAGAACCCAAGGGACGAAGACCAAAGGACTGAGACCTTTTTTAAGTATGTAATCCCCCCCTACATGTTTTTTAATATTTAATAAAACGTGTTAATTTTTATTCCTTTGTCTGCCTGGTCATTGGGGTGTTTTGGGACCTCCTCGGGGTGGAAGTAGAAGGAAGAGCGTGACCCGCAATGGGCGGTCCGCTCCCACCTGTGACACACTCACTTAACATAAAACTGATTACACATGAGATTAAATAAGTATTGAAAGTTAGTTTGACTACAAAAAACTGTTATCCAATCATAGCAGTGGGCGTTTACTTCCAAGTCGTCAATGCGGCCCGCCCATTAAAACGGATCATTTCTCTAACCAGCCTCAAAACCAGGGTACAAAATGGCCTATTACTTACTGCTTTTGATGTTTTTGGATGTGAAAACCATGCAAACGTCACAAGTAGACCTCAGACAACAGTATAAAACAATAAAAGGGCACCTTTAAATAAACATACAAGCAAAGTTATACTAAGAAAACACAAAGAGCCCATACTTGTATGTGGATTACTCGGTTAGATGGATTTGATTGTTGACGATTTGACTTGATCTTGGATTATTTGGTTCTTCAAAGCTCATCCTAGAGTTGCTGTCATAGCAACCGGTCTGTAAGCTTAAACCTCCTTGGGAGCAGGCTTGTTTCATGTAAACAAGATTAGATCACACCTTTTAAGCAGAGGTGATACAGAAGGTCTGTCGCAGTCACGTCTTCTCACAAGCGCAATCCATTGAAGATGCACAATTGACCAGCAGTAATAGATGTTATGTACAATAAAGAATATTACTCAGTGTAAAATATGTTGGAATCAACTCCTCTCCAATTTTAGTTTTGTCTTCTTTAGATTGTCAAGTACAATGTCATGCAATAAAAGGTTTGAATAGTAATTTATATCTATTCTATCTTTACAACTCTGCAAAGATGTTACCCTGTCCCTTTTCTGCATTAATAAATTCACTGTAGGCCTATGTGACAAAAATGTCAATAACCAATTAGGTTTATTTCCCATATATTTTCACAAATCTTTATCTCCTTTACTACACTTTGTGCAGACTCAGCAGATGTAGGACTTTCAGGCAATTTGGAATCCTGCTAATATTGCTGCAGTCAGAAATCAGTTATATGAGAATAATGCAATTGAAGTAAACTTGTTTAGGCACTTGTGTCACGGAGTGACTTTTTGAAGGGGCGGAACTGAAAGTGGGCGAAGAATAGTTCCGCCCGGACGCTATTCCCCGAACACCAGTCACTTCCGGGAACTCTGGGAGACCGAAATTTGGGCAGTATTGGCAACAGGTGTGTCGCTGAGCGTGGCGATCATCGATTGGGCGATTTAACAGGAAAGGGACGTATAAAGAGGGCATCAGAAATACAGGAAGTATTGTCGATTTCCAGCATATACTGCGGGTGGAACGGAACGATTGGGGCATTCGGAGAGGAAACAGAGACGGACGTATTGTGGACTTTGGACACTCGCAAAGCAAAGGAAGGAGTGGGCCGACAGGAATATACAGGTTTGAAACGGAAAACTTGATGGAGGAAGCGCTTTGTTGATTTATGCTGTCTTTATGAAAGAAGGGATACTTACCCCGAAGAGCTGCTCGAGGATACGGTGTCAAGCAGATGTCACTCTTCCGGCTGTATATGTGTGATTAGCTGAAGGATAAAGAGAGGAAATTAGCATCAACGGAGTTGTGAGTACATTGAATTATCAACCCGTCTATGTATCGTACCTTGAATATGGAATGCCAACAATTGCTTTGAGTTGTGAAACAGTGTGTAAACAGCCCCACTGCGGGAAAGGATTGGTGGGCGAGCCGAGTATCGATTGTATTGGGAGGACGTTATCTTGCTGTGGCTGCGACGTTGATTGTGGGCCATTCGCTGTGTCAGTGGTTTGGATTCTCCTCTGGACGAACCCTAGGTCCAAACGTAAAGTGCCGACCTTAAGTCACTTGAGTGCGTGAAGTGCAGTGGGTGAGTCTGTGTCGACGTGTGTACACCTGAAGATTGCAGTGCTGTGCCGTGTCCCTGTTGTCTGCATTTACCCTTTAGGCCGAGAAGGAAATCCTGTGGGGAAGAACATACGCTGTGCCAGTGGTGACCACCTCTTTCATGTACGCCTGCTCATAACTCCTGACCCTTTTTCCCACCCGGAGGTGGTGAGGCAACATCAAGAAGTAAGATACACTGAATAGTGTGGGAAAGGACGTTAACGTGGGGAAGTATTACCTGCTGTACGAAGTGACTACTGTGTGACCTCTGTGTATTTGGACTTACTGTGGAGTACTTCGGGAAGTTCGCCCCTATATAGATCTCTTGTCCCGTGGGTTGGAAGAGAGGAGAGGGAAGCGTTCGACTCCGGTACTGTCTACACACGGGCCTGGTATAAACAACTGACCTGAACCCACCCAGTGCGGTGACGGCGGCCTGGCCGTGGTAGGTCCAACGAGCAGCAGGTTTGATCCACATCCCCCCACCTACCCTGGCTAGAAGTTGAGAGGTGGTGTATCTTTTCTCTCCAACTTCACTGAAGTATATGCATTGTGAAGTGCTGCTGTGAGTCTGTCTAATACTAGCTTTGCAGCGTCGAGCTAAAATCTAAGAGCCACTTACCTGTGAACACGTACCTGTATGCCCTAAAGCTAAGAGCCATTTACCTGTGAACACGTACCTGTATGCCCCCAACGCTAAGAGCCACTTACCTGTGAATATGTACCTGTTTGCCCTAAAGCTAAGAGCCACTTACCTGTGTACAAGTACCTGTATGCCCCCAACGCTTAGAGCCACTTACCTGTAAATACGTACCTGTATGCCCTAAAGCTAAGAGCCATTTACCTGTGAACACGTACCTGTATGCCCCCAACGCAAAGAGCCACTTACCTGTGAATACGTACCTGTTTGCCCTAAAGCTAAGAGCCACCTACCTGTGAACACGTACCTGTATGCCCCCAACGCTAAGAGCCACTTACCTGTGAATACGTACCTGTATGTCCCTAAAGCTAAGAGCCACTTAACTGTGAACACGTACCTGTATGCCCCCAACGCTAAGAGCCACTTACCTGTGAACACGTACCTGTATGCCCCCAACGCTAAGAGCCACTTACCTGTGAACACGTACCTGTTTGCTCTAAAGCTAAGAGCCACATACCTGTGAACACGTACCTGTATGCCCCCAACGCCAAGAGCCACTTACCTGTGAATACGTACCTGTATGTCCCTAAAGCTAAGAGCCACCTACCTGTGAATAAGTACCTGTATGCCCCCAACGCTAAGAGCCACTTACCTGTGAATACGCCCTTGTATGCCTAAAACTAAGAATCACTTACCTGTGAATACCTTCTTGTATGTCTAGAGTGAAGATCCAGTTGTCTTTCTTAAACACGTACCTGTGAAGATCCAGGCATCCCTGTGCATCCAGTTCCACACATTCAAGCCACCTACCTGGGACGCCTACCTGCATATTCACGGCAAAGAAATACCTACCTTTCTGCGTGTACATTAATAACCGACCACTAACCAATCTCTGCATAGACAAGGAAGTCCAGCTGGCCTTGGAGACTCCAATTGCCCCGAAGTAGAGGCCGCAATACAAGGTACTTACCTCCATCCACGTGTCACTTACCGTATCTCTCTCTTTGCCTCAGGAAGACGGAAAGGCACCACGGGCAGTCCACGTGTAAGATAGAAAGCAGTGTTAGCTGGAAACAGTGGAGGAAAGTCACGTTTGGGAAAAGTGCATCACCTGGGAAGACCTACCCGAGCACTCCCAATCACGGGATTGGGACGGGACAGGAAAAATGTCAGCGGGAGTGGACGGGACCGGGATCGTAATAAAACTATGATACCCAACTTTATACACAAATATGCAGTTTCTATAAATAAACTTAGTTAATATATTGTGTGCGTGCGTGCCTGTGTGTGTGTTTGCATGTGTAAGAAAGGTTGCATGAATGTTCACGGATGCGTCTCCCTGGTGCATAAGCGCTCCAACGCAGCCTGAGCGCTTATGAGGAAAGGGAATAGCAGCAAAGAGTATAGCGGCTCTGATCAAACAGAGAGATAAGTGTGTGACAAGAGTTGTGTTGCGAAGAGATTTCCTGCTGTTTGGATAGTTTCTGTGCTTTATTGTGTGCGTCAGTGCCGAATAGTACGTTTTTTCTAGTTGTCTTTAAATTAGCAGCAAGATTACCGCATCTTTTATGTTATATTGTCAGTTATCATTCATTATGTAAATGAAGCTGTTAGATAGCGCAAATCTTCTCATTAATAGTCATGGTACCCAGTTTATATTTGTGTTAGTTTATCTAGTACATATTTATTCAGTATTATTTCCTTATATTGGAGATTGTATAGTTCTAATACTTATACAGTTATTTAACAATTCGAACAAATATAGTTATTTACTGTATGTGTTATCTGATACATGTGCTAGTCACATTTTAGAACATATGACACCATTTCACGGTATCTTGTATATTTTTGCATATTTTGAACTTAATTACAGCTGTTCATGCTGGTTATTTAAACAAATGTATATTAATGTTCTTTCATAAGGCTTTTATTCTTGTTTATTATTTGTTGTTGCAGAACCACACAAACACAGATACTTAAGTGCATATTAATGGAAGGTTTTATGCCCATACTGCAACTGTGAATTAAACACCCATAAACCAATTATTCGTCTGGTTCTTGTGTTCTGGACTCCAGAATTTGGGTTTATTAAACTATTGTAGACATGGAGTGAACTATGTATTGTTTTTCTTTTATTTGCTGTATTCCATTTTCTGGAGAAAATCTATAAACCGGCTCAGCAGCTGGTCCAAAACAGGATGGAGAGCAGATTAAATCAAATTCTTTGTATGAACTAAACACTAGTTGAAGAAAAAAAGGAGCGGGAGTCAGTTTAAACAGGAGCGGGATGGGAGTGGGAGTCAATTTACCAGGAGCGGGATGGGATGGGATTATTTTTTAAACTTTGGTCTGGGAGTGGGACGGGACAAGATTTATTTCTATGGGAGTGGGACGGGACAGGAGTGAAAATCCACTCCCGTGTCATCCTCTAGTGGAAACTAGGGAGGGGCGAGACTCACGACATCTGTGGTCCGCTCCGATCTGCGACACTTGCAGTTATTTTCTCTGAAGTAGTTTTTCTTTACTGTCCTGTGCATTAAAGATTAATGGCTTTCAGAAACAGTTGCACTTTATAACCTTTTGATGTACAACAACATTAACATTCAGTTACAGCACATCATACTTTATTTACCACATTCTTGGGAAATGCTAAAAGTGTTGGTGCATTATCTACAGCTGCACAAAGAGGGGAAAACACTTATCCATTACAACCTTACTATAGTGATTGTATTTACTATTTAGCTGCTGACCTCATATTATTTTTGCTTCAAAGTGTAAGGGTTTTGTCTCGTGTTCTGTTTTGTTTTTAGAGCTTTTATTCTGATATCCTGTTCTGTTCTGGTTTTTATTTTGAAATCTTGTCATGTCTCACTTTACTTTGTATTTCCTGTCTGTTTTCCATAAAACCGGTTCAATCTGTACATTCCCTGCAAAGTATTGTTAGCCTGTCTGCATACTGAGCGTTTATCCTGTTATCCTGTTCTGTGTCTTTCTGTTTTTGACCCGTGCCTGTAATATTGGATTCTGATTGTTTGCTGCCTGCCTTGACCTTTGCCTGGATATTTGACTACTGTTTTGGATTGCCCTGTATTGGATTTGTTTGCTGCCCTTCTGGGATTATTTAATAAAACCTCTTTGCCAGAGGTGTAAAGTACTCAAGTAAATGTACTTCGTTACTGTACTTAAGTATTTTTTGGGCTACTTTGTACTTGTACTGAGTATCAAAAATATAAGCAACTTTTACTCTCTACTCAATTACATTTTTGATTGGGTATTTGTACTCTTTACACCACTACATTTGAACTGACACTTAACGTTACTCGCTACATTTATTCGTCAAATAAAAACGAGACGAAAGTGTCAGAGGGTGATGATGGATAGAATCTGTGGTCGCGAGGTTACACGCACACACACAACTGAGGGATTTCATTTGGCGCTGCGCAGAGCAAACGTATGAAATCAAAGTACTGCGAGAGCGAATCAAATGCATATGGAGAAGTCTGGTCTCGCGGTACTTTGATGTCAAACGCTGAATGGCTTGCGTTGAGCCACCGTAGCGGGACATCTGCGTGCTGCGTATGTCATAAACTGTAGAGAAAAGTTCGCGTCTGGTCTGAGAGAAGAGTTAAAGAGCAAACATATGGATGCATATCACATTTGCTTCTGTCAAGGGACCCTTTGTTAAACATGTGATGCTACAATCAAAACAAAAGCGATGCGCGATTGCAGGAGGGTCATCCCGCAACTCAAAGGCAAGCACAAATGTTTGACGCTACTGTATCAGCTAACCTGAGCTGGTTGGTTACATAACTTATTATAACTTACTATATAAGCCAAAATAAACCAGCGAGGTCCTGTACTGATTGCCCGAGTAACTTAAGTACATTATAAGATTGATAATAAGTGTACAATTTCACTGTCCTCACATTTAATCAAGTATGCTGTAATGTATTTACTGTAAAGAGGGATGCATGACGGAAGAAATGTAGTGCACTTAATGTGAGATAGTGATGTTACGTACTACATGTGTTTACAATTAACCTTTCAACTTCACGTTTTTAATATGCATTATCATATTTCTGTTAGTGTAATTTTAGTTAACAGGAATTTTTTAAATATTAAAATTATATATTTTTTAGGATAGGCCTATATAAGAATATTTGGTAATGTTAACAAGATTTTAATAAAGTATTCATAATTGTTGAAATTAACATTAACAAAGATGAATAAATGCTGTATAAGTGCAGTTCATTATTAGTTCATGTTGAGTAATGTAGCTAACTAATGTTAACTAATGAACCTTATTTTAAAGTGTTACCATATATTTATATCACAAAGTTAGGCTATATATTTTTCAGCATGGCACATTCAAGTACACAATGACACTAGACTAAAATTAAATGGGTTTAAATTAAATTGAATGTAGATTTCTAGACTAAAATCTCATGGCATTTAGTTGAATAAAATTAGACTAAAACTAAATCAATTCAGATGACAAAAATATGACTAAAACTTAATTCAATTTTAGTCAAAAGACTATGACAATGTTTAATCTGTGTTTGTTCTGCCAGGTCAAAATTTTGAGGAGTTTGATTTCTTTTCTATATTAGGAACTAAAACCTCAGAAATAAACTTTCTTAGTTTTCACTGCCCAGATCAACAATGTCTCTTTGTGTTGAGGACTAGTGCATCTTTGAGCCAACATTCAGTACGAGTAAAAATACTTGAGTACTTTTAAATTGGGTTACTTTAATACTTTTACTCAAGTCGTATTTAAATTGGTAACTTGTAACTTGTAGTGGAGTAATTTTTACAGTAAGGAATTTGTACTTTTACTCAAGTATGGCTTTCAGCTACTCTTTACACCTCTGCTCTTTGCACATGGATTCTCTTCTCCTTCGCTTTGTGTAAGCAGCCCACGTTACACAAAGGTGCATAACTCACCTGTAAAAATCATTAAACAATTCCATAAATGTTTATTAGTTTAAAACAGCTTTTTATTTTATTAACTTTTTGTTATTGCACTTTAATTGTTAAGATGTTCCTACAATTAAAAACAACTAGTTTGAGATTTATATTCCCTTGTCGTTTTTGAACTATACTAGAATCCTCCACCTCCCCTGCTGTAAAAAAGTAACTTTTACTCTGAGTAAAGTTAAAATAACTTACTTTTTACTTTTACTTGAGTAGATTTTAGACCAGTAACTTTACTTTTACTTAAATAAATATTATTAAAGTAACTTTACTTTTACCTAGGTAGAATATTTTATTACTCTTTCCACCTCTGGGAAGTGGAATAAACCGCTGGATCTGGGTAAGTTATTGCTCTGAGGTTTGAGAGAGTTAGGATCCAAATGTAGTTTATTTGAGGGACATTTCATAAACATAAATCTAGAGACAGGCATGGTCATACGCAAGTCAGCAATCCAACAATGGTAAGCAAACAGACAAGGGCACTGCAGGAACAAGGTTAATCAAGGTACAGCATAGCAGACTAACAGAATAACAAGACTTCGCAGTTAGTGAATGAACTAACAGGGTCTAAATAGGCTAGATAATAAATAAACCGGTAAAAGGTGTGACAAGGATTAGTCCAGAGTGGTGTATCATAGGAATTTACATCCTGAGGGCAAAGGCAGCAAAGACACTGAAGGCCAACAGAGGGAGACTCAACAGATATCAAAATGTCATGTGAATATTGTCTGGACTAACACATCCTGGTGTTGTTATAATAACCCTTGTTTTCACATGCTTTATTTGTAGTAAAACTGTGGTTGTACAAATGGCAATCAATATGCTAAAAACTGATTACTACACCTTTATAATTAACTAATGTTCATTTTCTTAAGGGTTTGAGTTCAAGTCAAATGTTTTCAGTGTCGGCAGTTGTTCTGTTCATTTAGTGTATTTTTTCATGTATTAAGCTAAACATACAAGTTTAATTCTGCAAGTTTAATAGTATTTTCAAGCTTTAAAAAATGTCATATGCTAAATTCAAAATTTGATGTTACACAATCCTGTGTTTTGATCATTTTTTTTATTATGCCAAATAGACATTTACAAATATCAGTATCATGTCATCTGCATGCATTTACAATGCTATTTCAAACTTACTACTAAAACTAATTAAAAGCCAAAAAACCGTTAGAACACCAATTAACATTCCTGAATTAAAAATTAAAAACTAAAATACAACACAAAATAAAAGAAGTATTTTTAAAACTATAATAAGCCTGACCACAGACTTTAGTGCTACCATATCAAAATTAGCTGTACAAGTTGTGCATCCACATCCTTTTATCGACCACTAAAAGCACAAGAAGTTGAGCTTCTCCTGACAGTCTCTAGGTGTCCAGATCTTTGAGTTTGTGTCCAGGGCCCCACAGCGTTGGTTTGTGGCAGGACATTGGAGCTCTCCAGCCGCAGACCAGGCCTTGTACTCAAGATCATCTCCGCTGACCCAGAACCACTGCCCTGCTAGAAAGCGCAGACCAATCCAAACATACTGTGTTTGAGCTTCTGTGGTTTTACTCAGAGCGTAATCCATGCTTGTGTTTGAGCTCAGAGATGCCAGATCATCATAATGATCTCTGCAGTAATCCAGTGCTGTCTCCCAGGTCTCTGTCTGCTGAACCACCACTGCTTCAACTGTCATACAGAAGAAAGGCATTTTATAATTGCATTGGACAGTGTGTAGTTTCATACAGACACTGCTGTGAAAAGCACAAGCGCCTTCATATGGTTGACCAGCATCCCAACTAAGTTGTTTTGCAACTGCAGCTCCTGTCCACCTCCAGATTCCTGATCCTTTGTAGAGCCCAATCCAGCCATCATTAGTTTGAGCATTTGGCTGTACTAAAAACTGCTGTTCCTCAGTCTTACTGGGGAAGATAGACAGACCATAAAAGTAATTTCTGCAGTATTGTCGCGCATTATCCCATGTCTTCTCCTGATTTATAAAGTAATGTTGTTTGTTCATGAAAGTGAGTCCATAGAGCTGCATTATCAGGATGAAAGTGAGTGTAGTCTTCATCTTTACCCAGTGAACTAGTTAACAATGACCAAGATGAGGACAGAACTCTGCGTTATGATACAGACTCTCTCTTACTTAAACTGACTAACAACCAATAATAAAAAAGTGTGATTGAGTGACAGTAACAAATCCAATCACAACGCACCATTGAGGACACAACAAACTCATTTCATGGTATGATAAACAAATGTCAGTTGTGTTTAACCAATCAAAAAGCTGCAAGGATTCAAAGGCATTACTGTATATTTTAACTTAGAAGTGTTTTTAAGAGAAGTGGGTGGGTAAATTTGACATGAAAATATTTTTGCATGTGTTCCACAGGTACTTTAACACAGATTTGATTCTCATTTAAAGCTTGAGCAAATACAAATTAGTTTACTTAGGCCTGCTATATCTTTTTAAAAGACACCCAAAGACAAACTGACAATTTGCTGTTGGAAAGCCAGAATTTAAACTTGCAAATCTCAATTAATATAATGATTTAAAAACTTATATTAGTTAGGTATTAAAGTATGGATATTACGGACTGACACAACAATGATAAAGTCCTGCCAATAGTATGTCTGCTGTGTGGACAATAGGTGCTCTCTAACTATCAGACAATCTATGTCTTGTGTCTCTACCTAAAAAAATATTGTTTATTCCCTTATGTTTGTGATTATTTTTTTCATTTTGGAATTATCACCACTATACTTTTTTTTTTAAGAGAAAACAATAAAAAAAACAATAATAAAAGAGAGCTTGGACACCCCATGTTGCATGGCACCAGGCCAAACTGAGTATGGGCAAATACAACTGAATGGCATCTGTCTGGATAGTTTAGTGAGACACACATCAGAGGAAGTAATTCCAGCAGTATTTAAAAGAAAACCCAACGCGTTATCGGACAGCAGCCGTACCCAGCCTGACACATTTGACATAAAGACTGAAATGCTCCTGCATTAAATCTACTACCTGAGGTAGACAAAACCATTTATTTTCTCATGCAACAAGCCAAAAAACAAAACATTAGGATTTTTTGTTCATGCATTTATGAAAATTGTATAGCCCAATAAATATTATATTTTCCAAAATGATAAAAACTTCACATCTGTAGTCAAATATTAAATAGCACACAGGTTCACACTTATAAACTGTTCTGTGCCAACATGTTTCTGAACTGCTTTACCCTGTTTATGCAGATATGAGGATACAGTTTGCATGTTAAAGCCAACTGCAAACCCAGCCTCTTTCCTTCCGAACAAGAGGAATAGAAGGACAACGTTACAATACATGTTGATAAACATTTTTCTGTTCACTGCGATGATGACTTTTAAAATAAAATAAACATCTATTTATACATTTTATTAATAAGCAGGTCTTTCGGGATGAGCGTTGTGCAGGGTAGTAAGTCTGTATGGATCTAGGATGTCATTTCTAGGACCATAGTGAGAGAGCAGCAAAATACAGTCCTATTAGGAAGTTATTCCACAGCTTTTCTTCATGATAAAGGAGATGAATGGTGTGTACAGCCCAGCTCCAACTCATCTGACCTCTGTTCATCATACTATCACCAGTACATTCAGACAGTCCACACCAGCACACTTTCTGTTTCAGAAACCATAAACAGGGCTCCATGTTGAGAACACAGCTGGGTCATTCATTCTACGGAAATGTCAATTTTTCTGTCCCTAGCCTTTACAGAAATATTACACTTGACATTTTTTATATATTTCAAAATGACACAATATGTTATTTGAACAATAACACCTTCTTGAGCCATCAATATTGCAATATTTGATTTTTATTAATGAATTAGAATTCCAAGCACCACAGAAGTGCTTGTCCCCACAGTCATGTACAGAGCGAAAATGCTTTATTTTGAGATCAAAAACAATGTTTTCTTCCATTTAAAATACAGTGTGTCCATAACTATCAAATATATATGGTAAATTACATTAAAAAACAAAATGCTACATAAATATTATAAAATATATAATGCATGTAGTGGTCCCCTGGAGTTGTGTCACCGGTGTTACCGTTTAACAAAAAAGCTCTTATTTTTAAATAAAAATTACACTGATGACATCACTTGACTTCCTTCATACAGTTTCCTGGAGATCTATGAAGAGAAGCCCATGGTAAGTCCATCAGAAATCTTCTCATTTACCTCATGATTTCACATGAAGCTTTTAGTTTAAGTCACTGGTATGACCTCATTTATTGTTTGGGAATTGCAAAAAAATTAGAATACAAATGGATTAAACTATTTAATTTAGTGAGTATACAATGATTGACATCATGTGGTTTGATACTTTGCAGCAGTAATTTTATAAAATGCAGTTTTCATGAAAATTGTCACTGGTGTTACCTTCCTTATGGGTAACACAAGTAAAGATCAGTAACACCAGTAACTGGGGATTTTTTTTTTCTTTCACATTAAATAAAACCTTTCACGTGTGACATGATGATAATTTTAAATTCATTGAATTCTGCTACATTTAAGAATTAAGCTTTAAAGCTGATTTTTTTTTCAAGTAATATATTTCATAAACACCTTTAATGTTGCTAAAGAAGTTAGGTAACACCAGTGACAAAAAATGGTGTATGCAGTCTTTAAGTACATGCACACAAAAAAATCATTAAGCTGTCATTTGTGTGTACTCATAAAGTCAAAGAGTAATCTAATAATGTGGTCTAAGTTTAAAAGAAATCAATTTTAAGACATCTTGCCACACCAAAAGTGGACATTTCTGTAGAATGACCCACCAGCTCATGTTTTTGGTTTGTCTTTGGATTATTCTTTCTTAAATGTGTACGAAGAATGCATGTCCCAGTCTGTGCAACGAGCCAATAGCAGTCATTTTCATTGCAAACATTTTTGCATGCAATCCTGAATTTGTAAAGGCCTGTTTTTGGTTTTCAAGTAAGTCGATGTAAATTTTGTTTTTGTTTGTAGCTTGTCATGCATGCATCATTAATTCTCATAAACTGTGACCTATACAGATATACAGTGTTTGTGAAGAAAATAAATACTGTAATTGAAGCAGTATAATATTTAAAACGGATCATCATCAAATGATGTTTTTATTCAATTTTATTTAGTACACAAGCACTTGGATTTGTATATATATATGGATTTGTTGTATTTATTGAGATGTGCAGGCTGCTTATGGGGGGAGTTTCTCTCGAGTGGAGGAGAACTGGGTACATAATCTGTCACTAGTTGATTCAGTAAAACTAGAGGAAGAGGAGAGACCACTACCTGTAAAAAACACACAGAAAAAAACACTGTGAGGGAAACATTTACACTCAATCTGTGTGCAACTGTTAGAAGTGGTATTACATATTTAGGAGTATTATATATGTTTTTAATATCCACGACTGTTAGGGTAAACAGAAAATTTCCTAGTTTATCTGGGACAGTATTAAGTTTACTAGGATTACTACATGTCCTAAACCATTTAAATATGTAAATATGTCCTGGTTTCAGCTGTTCCTCATTAAAAGTTATTATTTCCTCACAAATCGTCTCACAGTGTATCCAGAAGCTATGGCAATATCAATTTCTTGTGTCCACGGTTCTTCTCTGTAAGCATATGTGTACACTAAACAGATATGAAAACTAAAAGAAGCATTGAGATTTACATTGAGATTACGATCCATCCAATGTAATAACAGGTATTTGACAAGCATTCATTTTTGTTTTGAAAGGCAGCTGTCGTCTTTCCATTTAGAAATTCCTGAATCAGAAATGACCTGCCATTTTTTAACACTTGCCATGTATATAGTATTCCCATTTATCATTCACTATTTGACTATAGACACACACACTTGCTTAATATTAATATGAATATAACAGTCCTATTACAATCCTACAGATCAACTAATGTATTATTTTAACAGTTAATATCAATTATTTATTTATTTCCTAATTCTTCTGTTCTCTAAAACTTCTACATTGTGTTTTTTTTTGTCTTTACTATCTGTTCTTAAAGGCATTTGCGGTAAAGCTGCTTTGCAAAGATGCAAAAATGTGAAAAGTGCTATAGAAATAAATTTGAGTTGAATTTAAATGAAATATCCGAAGCACCATTTTGGGTTTCTCAGCTGCCACGCTGGCAGCAACCTCTGAAGAACCTCAGGGTACCTAGACTCAATATCCTAAGGCTCATGGGCATAGATTTCGCAGGGGACACGTGGTGCCTGAAACCATGCATCTTAAAGGTATAGTTCACCAAAAAATGACAATTCTGTCATAATTTTCTCATCCTCGTGTTGTTTTAAACCTGTATAAATTTCTTTTTTCTGATGAATATAAAAGAAGATATTTTGATAAATGATGGTAAACACACAGCTGATTGCAACCATGGACTTTCACAGTAAAAACAGATACGGTGCTGCAGGTGCTGTATTTTAGGAAATTATTTTTTTACTCACATAGGTTATTACCTGTATTTTGGATTTTAATTTCATTACTGTCTGTGCCTAGCCATCTCTGTGGCCTCATCCGAGCGCACTTTCTCCCCTTGCATCTTTTGAAGACATGGGTACACAGCACCATGACCCAGAAAAGACTCACACACCTTTCGTTGATGCATGCCCACACAGAAGTTCTGAACTCCCTGGACATTCGTCCCCTCATGAGAGACTTTGGACTCTATTATACAACCAGCGCAATGCGCGACGCGAGTGTCTTTTGCTAGAGTAAAGAGCGGGTTGATAATATGCGCATAGAGTATTACTGGGCGGACAAAGTGGGCTTGCTTATCACATACATGGATGCACACCAGCATGGACATGAATGACGACATGAATGATGACCGATTATGAGACGTTAGAAGGCGTAAAGAGCTGCTTCATCTGCAGCTACCCTGGTAAGTAAATAAATGCTTTGCTTTAAACAAATGCATCTATTTTTAAATGTTTTTTTAAATGCTACCCCACGAATTTATTGTAAATAATGACTCTGTACCTGTGGGTATGGTGAGATGAGAAAATCTTTTAAGTAATATGCTTTTCAAAAAAAAAAAAAAGCATGCCGCTGTCCGAGTGCTGAAAGGTCTCCACACGTTTGTAAATTCTTTTTCTCTTTTTTGTAACAAATAAAGTATTTTTTTGAGTACAAACCTTATATTAAGCCTAATATATTCTAAAAATGTGATTATATACCATGTATTTCTTTAAAAAAGTATACAATATCAGAGAATATTGAGAGTGAGAATATTTTACCACTGTTAATCGACGTGTGATCCTAACTTAAAAACGAAAGTAAAATATGTTCGTCCGCATGTTCATTGAAAATTGTGAAGTTTAATTAATATTATATGAATGTAAATATGTTGTATGTATATCTGAAGTTGTAATGAAATTCCCCCTGGGATTATTACAATTATTTCTGCTTCTGATTAATAGCGTATATATTTATTTGAGAACTGATGATGTCTGTGTGTTTTAGACCCTGGCTGTGTGCACTGAAGTGTATATGACAATAAAGTAGTGAAACTCAATGTATTTTTTTTTTTAATTCACAGCACCCCCTGTTCAAAATAAACGGCCCTTATGGGTACCGTCAACTGTGTGCTTACCATCATTTATCAAAATAACGACTTCAGCGTTCATCATTTATCACGATACTTCCAAAATATATGCCTTCCTACTATGGAAGTCAATGGCGACAATCAGCTGTGTGTGAAGATGAAAAAATTATGACAGAATTTTCATTTTTGGGTGAACTATCCTTTATGCTTTAGACAGCACACAAACACAAGAGCTATATGGGCTATTGCTCAAAATGTGTTATATTATTTAATTATTAATTGTTTTCTATTACTGATCATTTACTTGAACAAATTAAAAATATGTATTAAAGAAAAAAAAAACACTTAAGGAAAACATGATCTGGGCTGCGTTTCCCGATAACGTTGTCTCTTAGCGCGCTACGAAGACTAAACTACAGGTATATCTTTTCTAGGCGTGTTTCTCGAACTGTACCTAGCGGGTTTCTTAAGGTATTCCTTCTTACGTACGACGTTACCAGGTGCTGTCCATGGCGATGGTGCTGAATAGGTTGATATCGATTGCTCGACAATCAATTGTTCACTCTATGTAATAGGTTTCGCTGCGTTATGAGATAGCGGTGTTCTTTATTAAATAAACATTTCAGAAATAGTTCAAGTTAAATTTATTAGGAATATCTTGTAAAAATATTTCAAATTGCAAACAACTAAATTCAACCTTTTATTTTATATCAAACCCGTGCAAAACCCGCAATTCATTTCCAAACGTATCATGCATAAACTGATTAAAGGATAATTTATACTAGGGGTTCCCAATAAGTGCGTTGCACAGGGGAATAAGGTGGGTCGTGAAAGTCACCTGCTTGGATGTGCATTAAAATATATAAAAACAACCTGTCTTTCATTAGTTCACACGTTTATTGTGCTTGGACACTGCATGCGCAAGCTGCGTGGTTACAATGCGGATTTCTGGAGCCGCGCCTGTTAAATATAACATAAAAATATATATTATGATTGCATTAGATTTTAGCTTTGATTAGTTTTAATGTGGAAATTTTGTTGACCTTAGGAGACAATACAAGCAGTAATCAAGTGCTGGTCAACATCTCTAAATAAGCTTGGTCCCATTTTTTTATCAGTTTTACTGGTAGACAACTGTAGAATTTGTTGGGTATAATATGTCCCCCTGTCCCCCTCACCGCCTACGCCACTGCTAAGGTTGTATCTCTCACTTACCTCTCATGAGGTTATACATGTTCAGGTAGTTTGTTCCCGAGTCAAACATGGCATACCAGCTGCGAGACACAGACCGGCCCTGTGCAGGGATTCAAAGAGAAAAAAATGATTTCCTGTATTTAATTATTATAAATATTAACATAGAGTGTGTGTCCACTTTTGAAAGGATATAGTAAGTTTCTAACCTGAACATCACACGCATCAGGGTGTGTACTGCTGAGGTTAAATGTGATGTCATCCACAAATCTCATCACAGGTGTGGTGTGTGTGGCAGTGATGTCTTCTGCATTTACTGATATCAGCTAATGAGACGAAACAAACTATAATTACAACCGTGAACTACATACAGTACACCTCACAATAATACTCTCTGACCAAAGGATCATGCACTTATCACAGAGGTGACAATTACCATGACAGGTGGTAAGAAATACATAACGAAAATATAATTAAGAACAGCAAGAAAATGACAGAGGAAACCAAGAGTAACTCAGAATATGCTCATGTTCAAGATGAGTCAGTGCAGTGTCTGTGTCTTAAGACCTGGTAAAAATTTTGTATAAACAGATAATCCTACTCGGGTGTCATTTTTTTGAGCCGCTATTATTTTGGGTGCATACCCAATTTAGGGTCTGGATCCTTCTAATGATGCAGTATTTAAAGGCAGCAGCATCAGAAGTCCACGAAGCATTTCCACTTGCTGTTCCCGCCAACCCCGCTTATCAGCGGAATACTACAGCTAAGACCTTTCATACCTTTAAAAATAAATATGGAGCCAGATTTGTATTTTTATTTTAGAAAATATGACATATTGATGAGATTAAACTACTCAACAATATGTAAAATTTACCAACCTTAGAAATAAATATATATAGAAATGCATGTGAAGGAGCTTTTGAATTGGGACAGCCTTTGCCAAGGCCCGGTGACCATTAGCATTTAAATATGGCCTTTTAGGTGGCAGCCCCTGAATTAGGATGCACCCACTGAATGACTACTGAGGCGCAGGTGCATAAAACTGCAGCACTCACAGAATAAAGACATCTTTGACTCTTCCCGGGACATGATGCTGTTGACCACTCCTTTATCTGGTTTACCAAAAGGGAGGAGACGTCAAAACAGGGAATACCGATTTTCCTGTTTTAAAAGACAAACATATGCATACATTCAAACATGTAATTTTAGATTTTGCATGCGGATGTTAAACCCCATATGGCAAGAAAATGCATTTATTTGGCCAAAAATATGTTTTAAATAAATGCTAAATACATTTTGTAGAAAGTAAAGCTTTTGAAAATATGTTGAATTTTAATCTTTAAATATTAACACATATTTTAAAATGTATTTCAGGGGCAACAAATACTTTTCTAATTTTTATTTCTCCTGCCCAAAAATAAAAGACTGTATGAAATGTATAAGTATGTATAACATATAAAATAATAAGTTTTTTTTTTTTTTGCAGTTGAAAATATATTTAATTTGAATATTTTCAAACCGGTTATTTTAACAGGTTTGTAACAAACAAAGTTTTATGTCCAACATGAATATAAATGCCTTAAACATATTTCAAAATATACCAAAAATATATTGGTAAAAATAAATTTTTGTTAACATATTTCAAAATATATTCCAGTACATATATTTTTTGGCCTTTTTTGATATTTTTTTATTTGAAAATATATTATGCTAGTAATATGTATCAATAATGCATTTATTGAGGTTAAAAACTGCATTATGACTCATAATAAGTAACTCACAGCATGGCTATTTTAGATTACATCTTCATGATCTCCTAACATTTGGATTAGGAAAACTATATCCTATGCTTTCACTTTACTTAAAGTCATGAATAATGCATTTATAGCGGTTAATAACTGTATTATGATTCATAATAAGTAACTTATTAATCAATTACAAATCAATATAAATCAAAACAGTTATTTGGAAAGTTGTAACTATAATATAATGACATTTTAGCAATGCAGGCTGCATTTTTATAAATACCCTCATGGAAGTATACGCCTGAGTAGTTATTACTTATAAATCAGTGTATAGTGGATTATGAGCATGCGCATTGAAATGCAAATGCTTCACTTATAAGTAATAATAAAAATATTATAAATGTAACTATACTGTTCTTATAATGGGTTATACGGGTTGTTGTGTCTTTCTAAATATATTTATAGAATAGTAATAACTTCCTATAAATAATTATAAAAAGGGTTATAATTCATTATAAGGGGATCATAGAAAGTGTTACCATACTGTATTTGCCGTATGGGACATATTGATGATTACCGTCCATGCATGTTATGATTATTATTTACATACCACTCAACTGAACACTGTGCGTGTAGTGGACCGGCCGCGAGAGCGCACAGTACCCCGACACCGACGATCAGCAGCCCACATGTGGATATACAGAGCTTCACAGCCCGCTCAGACCGGCGGGAAACCTCGCCTTCTTTTAACAAATCAATGGATTCCGCGCTCATGCCCACGTCTTATCGACGCTCTACAGATGTTTCGGGGTGTGCTGAAATAACAGACTGTTTACACAACTCATGCGACACACTGCAGTATATTCCTCTTGGGAGGCCTACACTACGCGTACCTTTCCTCATGTTTTACGCATTATATTACGATCTAATCCCATTCAAGGATATCTTCTCTTGTCAGGTGTTCGCACAGGATTCGCACTTGGGTTTAACAACACCACGGAGAAGAAGCGCGACAAAACGCAACGCAGGGTTCAGAGGACGCGTTTCGGGGCATCGTTTACGTGCGAGAGGACGTAACAGCCAAAGACGTGCGTCTGACGCATGTGTGTACCTGTACACCGCGTGTGGGCGCAGGATAGTTTGCCTGACCCTTTCATTCTGAGAAAGCGATTGAGAGAAAAGGAAGGAACAGCCCTTGCATGATAAAAACACGAGCACACGCTCATATCTCCTGTGCACGAGCACGCGCTCATATCTCAAGCGCACAAACGGAGACGCGCCAGTCCAAGAGTCTGAGAAAATTATATGAAAGCGGTGAGTACGTGTTAAAAATCATCGTGACGTTTCTGACATAAAGTTAATTAACGATGTTACGGCATGTAAACGGTAATCGTAATGTGTTGTTTTGATTAAACAATTGACCTGTATTATTAAGCGCTTTCCATTTGGGAAGAAACGAAACTTAGAAAGAAGGACAGTTAGTTATGATCAGTATAATAACAACAGTAATAATAGTCTAAAACTTTTGTGTTTCTTTCTATTTAAGTCTTCGATGCATTCTTATTTATGTTAAATGAGAAAACTCTTTTTGTGTGATTTTGTTTAACGTTTTACAGTGTTTTCAGCAGTGTGTTAAGAATGATTGATTTAAATGGATATTTTAAATCCTTGTCATGTGAACTGAGCCGATCCTGGGGGCCCTAAGCAAGTTTGTGAGGGGCGCTGACGCGCGTTCATAAAAATATTCAGTGTCTCTGCTTAAATGTAAACAAAATGTTAACTAAAAAACACATTCTATTATCCTTTCGCTGTTCATTTTTATCATATGGGCATTACTTTAACACTCTTCAGAATACTTCCTAATTATAACATTAAAATGTGTTTCGTGAAAAGCCAAGGGTTTAGAAAGTACTGTGTTTAGAAAACAAGGTACTGCCAAATATATTCTTTAAGAAATTAAGAACATCAAGGAAACAAATTGAAAATTGTGAATAAAATAAAACCAAAATAGCTGTCAGAAAAACTTTAACAAACAACTCAAAAGAGTTTCCAAATTGCAAAAATTAAGGCATTATTAATATAATTACAATTATAATTTAGTTCAGTGATTTACATACCACTATACATTAGTTATTCTCTAAATATTCAAACTTTAGATGTAGCTAATATGTATTGTTTTAAAATGCTGACATGTGTCAGGGTCACACAGCAGCTTGCATGAATGAATGAATGTGTTTATTTCTTTAAAACACTTATGAAAGATTTTGATTATTGATTGTTTCTAGCAAAACACACTGGACTATATTGAATGTGGAATGGAGTGTTTGTAATAAATCCATTGCATGGTTAGTCAAGACTAAATAGGAATTTAAAACATTCATGTTTTAAAAGGAGTCATTCATACACTCTAAAAATGGCTGGGTTAATTTTGACCCATAATGGGTAAATATTGGACAGAACGCACTGCTGGGTTAAAATTGACCCAATGCTGGGTTGTTTTAACCCAACTGCTGGGTTATTATACCCCATGGTTGCATAACAACAACAACATCCCAGCATTGGGTCATTTTTAACACAGAATGTGTTCTGTGCAATATTTAGCCATTATGGGTCAAAAATAACCCAGACATTTTTAGAGTGTATATTTACTTCACCCTCTTGGCGCTTTTTGTCTTTTCTGCTCCAGACAGATAGCTTTAAATCATATCTATACATCAAGACGCATGTCGATAGGCGTACTCAACTGTATGTGAAGCTGCACATACGAAATGACAAATGAAATTAAAGTATCGTCTTGCGGCACAGTGATGTCACACAGGATCGGTTCTGCATGTAAACCGTATGCAATCATACAAAGCTTGAGACATTTTGACAATGTCTTGGAACAGGGCACCAAATTGAAATTAAATTTTTTTCTGTCCATCCTCAAGACCAGTGGTTCTCAAACTGGGGGCCGTTAGGGGGTGTCAGATGGGCCCATTTTATAAAATGCATTAATTTTATTTAATTTATTACATTATTATGAATTCTGTGTAATTAAAACTCTGAAAAATAAGGCTACTAACCAATAGCACTACGTTGTATAATTGTATATTTTTTGTTTAATTAAAATATTAAAGGAACAGTATGTAAGAAATTTATATCAATTAATCATAAAATGGCCCTGATATGTCACTAGACATTAAGAGATCTTTTTTATTTCAAATACTTATATTACTGACAACAGTGGTCTGGCCAGGATATTGTCATTTAAAAAGTGGAGTTGCAGCCCTCAACTGATGTTTATGTTGTCATGTGTATTGGCCACCAGTTATGTGATTGCAGTACCAGTTTTAGCCACAAGTTTTGTGATTGCAATACCAGTTTTGGCCACAATCCTACATACTGTTCCTTTAAGTTTTAGAATGTTTTATGTCATAATATTTCTTTGGGGGCCGGAACCACTGCTCTTTTCCACTAATTCCTGAGGCCTAACCTTAGGCTTAAAGGAATAGTCTACTCATTTTCAATATTAAAATATGTTATTACCTTAACTAAGAATTGTTGATACATCCCTCTATAATCTGTGTGCGTGCACGTAAGCGCTGGAGCGCGCTGCGACGCTTCGATAGCATTTAGCTTAGCCCCATTCATTCAATGGTACCATTTAGAGATAAAGTTAGAAGTGAACAAACACATCAACGTTTTTCCTATTTAAGACGAGTAGTTATACGAGCAAGTTTGGTGGTACAAAATAAAACGTAGCGCTTTTCTAAGCGGATTTAAAAGAGGAACTATATTTTATGGCGTAATAGCACTTTTGGGAGTACTTCGACTCGCCTGAAAAGTCCGCTCCCCTTCTCCCTCTCATAATGGGAGAGGAAGGGTGTTACAGCGCCGAGTCGAAGTACTCCCAAAAGTGCTACTACGCCATAAAATATAGTTCCTCTTTTAAATCCGCTTAGAAAAGCGCTACGCTTTATTTTGTACCACCAAACTTGCTTGTATAACTACTCGTCTTAAATAGAAAAAACGTTGATGTGTTTGGTCACTTCTAACTTTATCTCTAAATGGTACCATTGAATGAATGGGCTAAGCTAAATGCTATCAAAGCGTCGCAGCGCGCTCCAGCGCTTACGTGCACGCACACAGATGATAGAGGGATGTATCAACAATTCTTAGTTAAGGTAATAACATATTTTAATATTGAAAATGAGTAGACTATTCCTTTAACCTAAGTTATCTTGAGCCAAGGCCGGGAAACACCCTGGACAGGTGGTCACAGTTAACAAAACACATAGCTACCATAGAGTTGAGTGATTTATCTTCTATATATTCAAAAATACAATTTAATGTGTAACAAGGTTGGACAAAATTAACTTCAATATCTCTTAGTTTAGGTTAGCTAGTTTGGCACCTGATGGTTTTGTTGCTTGATTTTTTTCTCCAATTATTTTGGTAACAAGGCTAAATGATTTAAAGGGAGAGTTCACCCAAAAATGAAAATATGCATACAGTTAATGGTACCCATTGGCTTCTATAGTATGATAAACAAATACTATGGAGTCAATGGTTATTGTCAGCTGCATGCTTACCATCATTAATCAAAATATCTAAGGTAAAAAAAACGGCACAGGTTTAAAACAACATTAGGGAGAATAAATGATGACAGAATTTTCTCTTTTTTTTGTGAACTACTTTTTAACAAACCTTTGTTAAAACGTGCACATAGCAAAATATTATGTACGTATGAAACGGCATAATCTTATAATAATTATTAAATATTCTGTCATATAAAAATGTCTCTGGGGTGAGTTTAAATAAGTCTTACTTCTACCCACTCCTTTTTGAGCAATAGATGAAATTATGATGAATGAACTGGTTGTATATATTCATCTAAATGCTTCCTTATTGCCTTTGTTATGTGTCTTTATATATATGTGTCTTTTGTTTCTTCTCAGGGCCATTATGGCAGACGACATGACAGCTCCTCTGCTCTCAGACTCTGAAGTGTCCGCCAATGCCCTGCCTGCATGTCCCTTCAGGCCGACAGTGGTCATCCTCGGCTCCGGAGACTTCTCTCGTTCTCTTGCTGTGCGTCTGGTAGGTTGCGGCGTGAGAACGGTTGTGGGGACCCGGTGTGTGAATCGCATCCCATCGGGTCTGTTTCCTGATGCTGTGGAGCTGAAGAGCCAGGAGGAGGCACTGGCAGCATCACAAGTGGAATGTGTGGTGTTTATGGCTTTGTTCCCTGAGCACTACTCTTCCCTGGTGAGGCTACAGTCCGCACTGGTTGGAAAAGTGCTAGTGGATGTTAGTAACGCGGCGGAGATCAATTTCCGTGGAGCATCCAATGCGGAGCGATTAGCTGAGCTGTTTCCACACAGTCTGGTGGTGAAAGGTTTTAACACGGTCTCAGCCTGGGACCTGCAGACTGGGGCACATGATGGAAGCAAACAGGTCAGAGCTTCGTTATCTATTCTGTACGTGTTAACAAATAGTATAGGGGTTCGCTGACTTTTCACTGTTGCAGGTCTTGATTTGCGGCGACAACATGAAAGCAAAGAGGAAGGTTCTTCAGTTGGCACAGCACATGGGCTTTCACTCGGTGGATATGGGCGGCCTTTCGGCATCTCGAGATATTGAGGTGGCTCCGTTGCGCCTATTCCCATCTTGGAGTCGGCCGATCCTTGTCACGTTTCTTCTGTTTCTCTTCTTCTACGGTTACGGCTTCTTGCGGGGGATCCTGCTGCCGTTTCTCGCACAAGGACAACAATTTTTCTACCGCCTAGCTCTCGATTTGGTGAACGAGAGCCTGCCGGCGGTCGCCTTGGTGACCTTAGCACTCGTCTACCTGCCGGGTTTGTTTGCCGCATGGTTGCAGCTGTGGAGGGGCACCAAGTATCGGCGTTTCCCGTCATGGTTAGACAGCTGGCTCCAGTGCCGTAAGGAATTGGGTCTGCTGAGCTTCACGTGTGCGGCTTTGCACGGCATCCTCAGCATCTGCGTGCCACTTCGCAAAGTAACACAGTACAAGTTAATTAATGCTGCATACAAACAGGTGCGTGAACAAAGAAAATGTTTGGAATTAATGCTCTTAAAAGCTATTTCTGCTAATAGTATACCAATATCTCACATTACTCCAAAAAAGGCTTGACAAGTATAATGTCTGTTGTGTGTGCCAGGTTAAGGCTGGTGCAGAGGAACCCTGGGATGAGGTGGGAGTTTGGCGTTCTGATCTTTACCTCTCTTGTGGAGTGTTGGGTCTAGGTGTCCTCTCTTTACTGGCCATCACATCCCTTCCCTCAGTAGGCAACAGCCTCAACTGGAGAGAGTTTACCTTTGTCCAGGTAAGACTGTACGCATCATAGTCTATAGCTTGCTTGATTATTAAATAACCTTGATTAATTACCATGGTTGGTGAACCTTGCACATACTCTACCTGTGTAAACTCAATGTAGTCTTTGAAAGTGTGAGCTAGATCTCAAATTGGTCAATTTAAAGATTTTTACTTCATTATAAAAAAGGTGGTGTCATTGTGGTGAGGATTTTGGGAAATCAGTTTGGTTTTAGATGTTTTGGGTTGAGGTCACACAAAATTTAAAGGTGCCATAGAATGTAAAACTGTATTTATCTAGACAGATAAATAATAAGAGTTCTGTACATTGTAATGAAATATCGTGAGTCTAAAAGTCGATCATTCCTCCACCTTATGTAATCCTTGTGCATGCAAAAGACAGCTGGAAAACAGGCCAATTTCACCAGACGAGATGTATGCCCCCAACATTAAATTACACAATAAATTAAGTACAATGTTGTTACAATGCTAAAAACAACGTTGACTGCTGAGTTAGCGCTATATGATAGTTAATGCTATATGCTAACGTTTAGGCTGAAGTTCTACTATTGACTTTACAGTAACGTTTTGCAGATCCATACTGAAAAACACAAACTTATCACTCAGAAACGTCCATTAACAATCTCCAAATTCTGTATTTTCATCTGATACAGGCTCAAACATATATGGTCAGTTTACACACACAGAGCTACTGAAGGAGCTGTTCTGAGAAACAGCCAATCAGAGCAGAGCTCAACATTATTATTCATGACCCTTTCAAATAAGGTAATAATAGACCATTTCATTCTAAAGGCAAATCCTAGGGATGTAAATGGACATGTAAAACCGTCTCTTTTACACTTTATAAAGCCACATGCCTTCTATGTAGATATCACAGAACAATTTAACAGATTTGAATGCATTCTTTGGCACCTTTAACTCGTGTCAGCAGACCGTGTGATCAACATATTTACTGTATAATGCCAAAACTTTGAGTAAAGTTCTCTCCTTTTCTTCTGCAGTCTGGTTTGGGTTACGCTGCACTGATGCTGGCCATCATGCACACGCTCTTTTTAGGCTGGGATTTTGCCTTTCACATTGAGGCCTATTCGTTCTACATGCCACCAAGTTATCTAATAGCTGTAGCTCTGCCCTGCACTGTTCTGGTTTGCCGTTGTTTCCTGCTACTCCCCTGCATCTCCAACAGACTGGCACGAATCCGCCACGGATGGGAGAGCAGAAAAAGCTGTCCAGTTTTACAGCATCACCAAGTGGTGGCTAATGGAACGTCACAGGACGTCTGAGCGTATCATCCGATCCAAAACTGACAAGTGTGTCTTTATAACGCTCCAAACCTGTATACCCTTTTTTTGCCAGGGAAAGCACAGAATACTTTTAAAACCATTTTTTAAAAGTTGAAACGTTAATGACTGATGTCTATGAGATCCACATTTGGAAACACACAGACCAGAGCTTTGGTCACGTTTACAGAATCTCAGGATTACAAATGTGCTCTTAATGTCCATGTTTTACATTTATGATGCAAAGGCCTTAAAAATACATCAGTGTTTTTATAACATGTTCACACTAATATGAATTTACCTGTGGACAGACTGACAGAAATCTGATCACAGCTTCCATGCAGTACCAGGAGACTCACTAACTTCTAACTCGACTTCACTTTGCAGTAAAAATCTGTAATTTGTGGCTTATGTTATTATCACATCCCAGTTATCTCAAATCATCTTCCTCTTGGCCATTTACTGTGTTAACACTGCAAAAACACTTTGTCCACCCACATGTAATGGAAGTTATATTGTTATACCATTATGGTCAATGTTTTACAGTATGTTGGGATTGCTGTGATAAGTTTATTAAATGTTTCACTTCATCAGTCTGAACGACTGACAGCAGGTATTTTGGACTGTTTATAGAAAATATGCTTTGAATTATACAATTTTCAATGGATTAAATGTTTGTTGTTTGATCGCATAATTCAAACATGACTTTATTGAACAAAATCAGCAATGAAAACACCAAATAAGATCAACTTACAAGGTGTCAAGGTAAGATATTAAATCGGAAAACATTACACAATTCATATTCAACACATAATTTAGCTTTTAAAAGAATTGAAAAGAATGAACATTTGTTCCAAAACAAATAATTTATTCCATGACAACATAGAAACTTGTGCCTTCAGGACTTACCAAAGCTACATAAACTATGCTGAAATGTTTATAATAAGATTACATTATAAAACTCAAGTTATAAAAGAACTTAAAATAGAGATTTCAATCCAGACAGAAAATAAATACTCCCAAAAACTCTTGTGCCGTATCATGACCATTTTCACCACGCCATCTGGGGATTGGCCTTAAACGTTTCATAGTCCGACATTTTGAACAAGGCCAGTTCTGTCTCATTGGCTGTACCAAAAAGAAAAGTGTTAAAACAGATTTTACCCAAAGAGAAACTACATACAAAACGAGTGGTTTCCCAGTCGTGGATAGATTCAATGTTCATTTTTGTTTCTTAAAAACCTTGAACATTAATTTCCAGTGCAGTTTTAATGATCTCCGACCAACAAAACAAAATCTGTATGTTTGTATTGTATATATATTGTAAATATTTCTTTTACATACCGACACCACATGCTCGTAACCTGCAGTCACCAGAGAGAATCAATTTTTCATCATCCTCCAAACTCATCACAAGCTCATTTGCCTGAAATTACAACAACATATTATACTTAATTATTATTTCTATTTTCTTACATGTTTAAAGTGCTCTTCATAAGCATTATATTGATTCACATTCTTTATGTTATTACAGATAAAATAATTAAACCTGAATAACTTAAAGGGACACTCCTTAAATAGGCTGTAATTAAAAGAGGCTTCCTTGAATATCTTTATGGAAAGCTTCATGAAGATTGTTGATAGGCATGCCCCTATGAGAAAGTGTATTGTAAAAGCGAGTCTCGTAAAGGAAACAGATGAAGCCAAATCTATATTAGTAAATACTGGATTGGTGGAGGATAGATTAAAGTACTGTCAAATCAGGTTACAAAACTAAATATATTGATGAAAAAGGAATATTACATGCAGAGAATAAATGCGATAAAGCAAGATGGTAAAGAACTCTGGAAAACCCTTAATGAAATGGGGATACGGACAACTGGAGGGACTTTCTTTGTGGAATCAGAAGATACGTTTTTTGACCAGACCAGCTGATATAGCAAATTATTTAAATGATTTCTTCATAAATAAATTCCATGCACTAAAGCAGAATATGGACAATACTGATTCTGATTATCTAAAGATCATAAAGAATAATGTGATGTTAGATAAGAGTTGCATGTTCAAGTTTAATAGTGTCACGGAGGAAGGAAGTTGTTGAAGTGCCTGCCCGAACAAAGCGGGTACTGACATGCTGGACAATAAAGTACTTGGTCTGGCAGCTGACTATGTTTGCGGTCTGTTATGTAAAATATTAAATGAATGATTAATGAAGGGTGTTTTTCATCTGGACAGAAGGTAAGATTATTCCCTTATCTAAAGATGGCAGACTAGCATTCACTGGGAAAAACAGTAGACCCATTACTATTCTCCCAGTTCTTAGTAAACTAATGCAGAGAATAGTTCACTCACAAATACAGGAATACTTTAAATGTAATGGTTTGAACATAGATTTCCAACATGCTTATAGACATAACCATTCAACTTGTTCAGTCCTCCTCACAGTATTGTATTATTATTTAAAGATGATTGGTGCAGTATTACTTGATTTTAGTGCGGCATTTGATGTCATAGATCACAATCTACTCATAAGTAAACTAGAATGCTATGGATTTAGTCCAACTGCCATTCAATTTATGAAGAGTTATCTCACAAGTAGGACGCAAAGGGTTTATTACACTGGCAGCTGGTGTCATTCCAAGGTCTTGGATTGTGAGTAGGGCTGTGACGGATCACAAAACTTACGGTTCAGATCACATTATGGTTTTTGACGCACGGATCGGATCGTTTTTCGGATCAGCAAAAAAAAAGGGTGGGAAAAATCTCATAACAAATAAAGAAATTACAAACATTTATAAAAAAGAACAAAGTTGCACATTAAGTAAGGTCTAAAATTAGCATTAGGTTTAGAAATCGAATTAAATGAATAATAACACTCTCTTTATTGTACAAATGTATAATATTACTTAGAGCCACAGAAGTGATTTTCTCTTTGTCTTGGGTTGTTTGATTAACATTAATGACACAGACTTAAGTAGGTTAATTGAGGTTACTGTCCCTTTAAGACCAAATAACCACAGACTTAAAAGAATCTTTTTTCCATATTAAACTATGTTATTACCTTAACTAAGAAGAGTTGATACATCCCTCTATCATCTTAGTGCGTGCACATAAGCGCTGTGGCGTGCGGCGACACTTTGATAGCATTTAGCTTAGCCCCATTCATTCAATGGTACCAAACAGAGATAAAGTTAGAAGTGACCAAACACATCAACATTTTTCCTATTTAAGACGAGTAGTTATACGAGCAAGTATGGTGGCACAAAATAGAATGTAGCACTTTTCTAAGCGGATTTAAAAGGGTAACTATATTGTATGGCGGAATAGCACTTTGGGGAGTACTTCGACTTGGCGCAGTAACACTCTCCCTCTCATTATAAGATGGAGAAGGAGAGCGGATTTTTCAGGCAAGTCGAAGTACTCCCAAAAGTGCTATTCCGCCATACAATATAGTTCCTCTTTTAGAAAATCGCTACGTTTTATTTTGTGCCACCATACTTGCTCATATCTGACTGGAGCTGGACCGGACACATTTAACCGCATGTGCGTACAGAAATCTGCTCACTTAACGCCTTTTTGCGGTTACATTGTTTTAAATCACCTGAATGTTAACATTTGCAAGCCTTTGAAACATGTGCAAATTATAAACTTTCCCTATTTAAATTTGCATATTAATCCATCGCATGTGAGCCGAACCGTGGGTTATGATCCGTACGGATCACGGATCAACTGCGATCCGTCACAGCACTAACTGCAGGGTCCCGCAAGGGAGCTGCCTGGGACCACTTTTATATGCCAATTTTTCAAACACACAATAATAGATAGTCAGCTTAAATGGGCAGAACATATTGATATCATAGTGAAGAAGATGGGTTGTGGTACTGCAATGGTGAGGAAATGTCTTTCTAATGTCCCTACACACATTGTGGGACAGGTGGCTAAATCTTTAATTTTATGTCACCTGGATTATTGTGCCCCTGTATGGTCACCTACATCTAAATGTCAACTAAAGAAATTACAAACGGCCCAAAACAGAGCTGCCAAGTTGGTATTACATTAGGTACGTTTACATGCACAAAATGTTGTCAATCCGACTGAATTGAATAGGATTGAAGGTTACGACGATACAGTTTACATGCACCCTAAACATGGCAATCAGATTTAAATGTTCGTTTACATGTACATTATATAGAATCCGAACTAAACGTCTGCGCAAGCGCACAGCCAGGGTTGCCAGATTCACAATCAGAACAATGCCAAATGGAAATTCAAAACTATCCCAAAAGAATCTCAATGGCTATTCACAGGACAAATACCAATAACTAATGAACGAAATCCTTTCATATTTAACACGCAGGAAAAAAACTGCTTAAAACAGTTTAACAGTAGCCAAAATCTAAACTCGAAAAAATGCAGAGGACTTGGCAACGCTACGCTGCGGACAGCATCTCTCGTTGCGTTGGGGCTTTATCTCAAAACTGAGTTGGAGAAAAATTTTCTTATGGAGTTTTCAGATATAGGTGATAAAAAAACAATTTTCCAAAGGCGCAACGCTATTTTATTCCTAATGTTTTAAAAGTACACAAAAACGCTGCAGAGTGTACATTAACTTTAGCTTATTAATGTGTGATGCTATTGCCTTGCTATTGTGTGTTTCTTTGACGAGAATCATGTGATATAAGAGGTAAATATAATATGTGAACTTGAGCACAAATGTTCTGCGCATGTGCACAAGGTATTTTTGTATCCGATTGAGAAAATATACGATTCACACGTTTACATGCATACTTTTCTCCTGCTGATCGGATCACAGTTCGGAGTACACCACCCCCCTTAATACAATGCAAATTTGCATCCGATCATCCTCAATCGTATTGATTAAGGTTTTTACGTGAAGGCTTTTCAATACGATTGAGCCATCAATACGATTACAAACAGATTATTTGGTTGCATTTAAACGTACCTAGTGTTCCATAAGAACAAACACTATAAGTATGCACCATTGAACCTTGTGGTTAACGGTGGAGAAAAGGCTGGTTTTCAATACAATTAAATTTTTGTATTTTCTTCTCAACCAGTGTTCTTATATAACCAAATTGTTAGGTATGATCAGTTTCATTCTTATTTGACTAGGTCAGGTGATGATGGCCAGCTGATATTACCACATCCAAATTCAAATGCTTTAAAGAGAACAGTTATTTATAATGCCATTAATCATTGGAATAATTGTCCATTGAATATATGTAAAATGAATGGCAAAGTCTCTTTCAGATACCATCTGAGAATGTACTATTTAAAATTGTGAGTAGGGAATGTATGAATGTAATAATGAAATAATTTATTTTGAATAATTTTGATGATGGTTTTAATGATGTCTACAATGGATTCCAAAACGGTACAAATCGAATATTTAACTCTAGGGGTGCTGAAAAATGAGTATATTTTCAAAAAAGGGGAGTGTCCCTTTAAAGTACAACATTTGTGTTGTGTAATAATTATTAAATGTACCTGACTATCTTACATCTTACTGTTAGTTTATACAATGTTACCTTTGCTCCATGTGCCTGATGGATGATTTTCATTGTGTCTGTAACAAAACATCAACAGAAGGTCACAACTGGAGCTGGTAAACAAACATATGTTTCTTTAAAGGGTCAGTAAGTGCCTACCCAGTCTCAGAGTATAAATAGCATGAAGTGTGAAAATCGTGCAAATACATACGCCAAATTCCAATTTACCGTGCATATGATACGCCAGTCCTTCCCATTCACCTAAACGGCGCATCTTTTTTATTGGTTTCTCAATTTTTTTTCTGTTTTTTAAACCATTTTCGCTTGGGTTTAGGGTTAGATTTTAGATTTGCTTAATGAGGTTACTTAATATACAGGTTTCTCCATGTTTTTGTCTATTTTTAAGCCATGGTCGCTTGGAGTTTGGGTTAGAATTGGGGTTTGGCTTATGATGTCATTTTTATGTAATAAAAAGTTGTTCTAACCCTAAACCCAAGCGACAATGGTAAAAAATAGCAAATAAATTGAGGAACCAATAAATAAAACTACAAAAAAAGATGAGCCGTTTAAGTGAATGGGAAGGACTGGCGTATCATATGAACGCCAAATTCCAAAACGTATTGCAAGATTTTCACACTTCGTGCTATTTATTTATACGCAACTCCGTAAGACTGGGTTGGTAAAGTGCATACTTACCATAGTCAAACTTTTTAAAAGGTGGAGGCAAACCAGCTCTTGTCAAAGCATCTTCAGAAAGAAAAGAGGTTTTGGTTATTGATCACTGTGTGTACTATTAAGCAGAGATTTGGCAATCATGAACAGTGTTGGGTGTAATGGATTACTACTGTAAGTTATTAATTTATGTAACTGAATTACTCTCCTCCTGAAAAGTAAAACGATTGAACACCTTTCGTTTTGAACACTTTTAAGTTAATTAATTTCAGATAACGTTACTTATGATGTTCTTTCACTACAAACGTTGTATACCAACAATTCTGTATTAAACAATATTGAATATAATTTCTAAATGTAGGTGAGCTTGGGTTTAATGAGTGAGTAACCTTACTGAAAAATCCAGCTAAGACTAGCATAAGATGGTAGCTGGTTTAAGGTGGTCCGTCCAGCCTGGGAAAGCTGGTCTTCCAGCCAAACCAGCTAATCCAGCTTGACCAGCTTAGTGCCAAAGTGACCAGAACACAGCTAAAACCAAGCTGAGAGACTAGCAAAAACCAGCTCATCATCTTATGTTGGTTTAGCTGTTTATTTCAGTAGGGAATGCATTAGATGTTCATTTTGTTGAAATTCATATAAAATATTTATGTAATGTTGTTAAAGGAAACGTTGAGCATATTTTAAGGTAATCTTTGTAGATTAAAAAAAATGTAGATTTAAAAGAGTTCGAGATTTTTAAGCAAATTCAAAAAATGCAAATAATGTAATAATTTGATGTAAACACTGAGTCATACTTTTTGCAGCCAACCCTCTTATGAATAATTTAAACTCGGGTTACAGTTAGTCTGATATAATCATATCTTACCTTGCTTCACAAATGAAATAAACTGTTCCACTGTTTGTTCTAAATCAACGCCTTTGAAAACGACTGGTTTAAAGTTACGATGCTCGAAAGATCGAATGAGGCGAACCGTCAGAACCGCCTGATCAGACATCCCGACCGCTCCAGTTAACTTCACTTCATCACATTACAAACTACACAGACATACAAAGTTTTAACTTTGTTATATTAAATGCCAACTAAGATAATGTTCACTTCGATATTTTAGCGTGATTTTGTGTTTAATAAGAAATACGCCACTATTTCCAGCATGCTTTGAGAAGCGAAATTCTAGACAGAAAAAGTCGCTACATCGATCAGGGGAAAAGAGCAACAGACGAAAGCAACAGATCTGCAGCATAATCGATCGATGTTTAACATCCACCGTGTAGAAAGAAACTAGAGATAAAGAAACAAAAAAATAAATACGTTTCTAAGGCGTTTTTATTAAAAGTTTTGGCTGTTTAAGTTAGCTAAAATGAAAGTACCAAACGAAGCTGAAACAAAAGAAGAATCTCATACGACAAAAAATATTAACTTACAAATATAATTTAAAATATATTTCAAAATATATGTACGGAAATATATTTTGAAATGTTTTCACCAATATATTTTTGTCAAGGTTTTGTACATTTGAAATTAAATATATTTTATTATTTTATACACACTTATACATTTTATACTTATACTGTTAATACATTTTATACAAACTTTTATATTTGGGCTAGGAAAAATACACTTTTGCTGTATGGGTTGTAAAATTAGAAATGTATTTGTTGCCCCTGAAATATATTTTAAATATATGTTAATAAGGTTAAAACTAAATATATTTTCAAATTCAAAGATATATTTAATTAAGCTTTACATTCTACAAAATGTATTTAGCATATATTTTCAACATATTTTTGCTGTATGAGACTTTTTACTAAACAAAGCACAACAATGCTTATATCTTGGTAAAACATTATTAAATACACGATACAGTTTTAACCTCTCATTCAGCTATTTTAATTTTAACAATCAACAAAAGATGTTTCAATCATTACACTTTAGACTCAAAGTGCCTATTATTTCACAGATATAACCATATTTTAAGGAATTAAATTAAATGCTTTTTGTTCATTAAGGTATAAGGTAAAAAACTAAATTCCTTATACAAGCAAATTTGTTCCTCAAGAAACCGAAAACACTTGTGTTACTTAAGTATGCACATTGCATTAGTATAAGGTGAAAAAATATCAATGCTGAACTCTTCTGGGAACCGTTTGATCAATATTTCTGATGTGAGATGGTACTGGGTCCAAGCGCTCTAAAAGATGCTTAAAGCAAACTGCAAACAATAATAATATACACTCATGGTGTGCAGTAAAAAAAGAATGATCCTATCCTCGACCTGATGAAAAAACTACTGGTGTAGCAGGCTGGTTTTAAATGAGAGACCAGCAATCTTAGGTTTGTTTTAGTTGTTTTGGGGCTATACTGAAATTCAAGATGGTCAGACAGGGATTCATCTTTTATTTAACATTAAAATATTGATGTCCGGGATGCTGTGAGCCTGAGGAATGTAGTGTACGCTGTGAATTTACAAAAGCTTAGCTTAAATGTGTGCTTTAAATCAATAGCACTCAGAACAAGATTGTCTCACTTGAAATAAGTGGAGTCTTGGACCCAGAAACAGTGTTACTTATGTCCTGACCAAACAAGCAGATCACTGTGAGGTCAAGGCATTGAAGACGTTTGCCATAAATGTTTAAAGTCTGCCATAGAGCTAAAGGTTTTGGCTGACATCTGTAAATCTCCATTTATATTTGCACATTTGCATCAGACTTTTTATTGATTGTTTTTCCCAACAGTAATTGTGCATTTAAAGTGTTATATTATTGATAACTTATTGTAGACCATACTGTTTTAGACAATGACTTCGCTGTACATTTACATATACAGCACAGAGCTGCAAAACTCTGATTCCTGACATTTTCTGTCATTAAAAGACAATAATAATCTCAGTATTTTAATTAAAGAACAAATGGAGATTTCTTAGTTCAAATATCTAAATGTAAATCTACTGACATGAATCAAAGGAAAGGACACGTCGATCTATGTGAGAGAGAAAAAACTCACAGTTGCTTTAGTTGATACAATGGGCAGTTGTTTATATAAAAGACAATGTAAATATGTTGCAATTCTTCTGAATCTGGCAACCCTCACTTGACCCTGTGGCCCAGTTAAGAGAATGTGAATGTGATTGGACAAGTTGGCTCGGTACATTCTTAAGCACCAATAGAACGAAAGGGGCGTGGTCAGTTGACACTACGGTAGCGCGTGGGTCGCTTCCCCCTCACAGCGGTATCCGGAGCACGTCAGTTTAACGGACTGAAATATCTACAACCATGTCTGAGGTAAGAGTTTTAATAAAAATCTGCATGCTTTCACATTTGACTGCGTTTCGTTTTTCATAGAGCTTTGTAATGTAACGCACAGACAAGATGTACGTTTCTATTTTGGTTAGGTATGTACGTAACACGGCACTTCTGTTAGATTGATAGTTGTTAGCCATTGTAATGCATTACTGATATGCTTCAAAATGGTCCTCTTTAAAATAAATGAATGACCCTGGAGATTATAAACGGACATAGTAGGTGTGCTCGACATCATGCGGTCCTGGACACACTAATAGGCGTATGACGTTTAATACCGCGAGAGCGATTCGAAAGCATAACCAATAGGCTGCTTTCATTGCGCTCTCGCGGGACTATGATGTCATTTGTCGATAGGTTTGCGCAGAGTGCGTGAAGTCGATCGGGCACAATAAAACATTTATGACTGCATCGCCATGACTGCGTGGGTGTGCCGTTACCGTAAACGGCAGTCTGCACCGTGGGCTGTAGTATGATGCGTGTGTTTGATGTTATTTAAATTGTTTGGTGTTGTTGTGTGTACTAGTCACGCGTCAAACGGTAAGCACCTGCGCGCTTGTCGGTACCGTAACTTGCGTTTCGTCCTGCCGTTTGTTAGCGGTCCCGTGTGGCCAATATTTCTCAAAAGCGGAACGTTGGCATAACGTTAACGTTACATTCTTAGTAACCGAGAAGCACAGTTACACCACGAGAGTTGAGTCCACCACAAAACTAGATAAATAACGCAAATAGTAATGGACGTTATTCTATGTGAGAAACTGTGAGTCTGTAAGACATGCGAATGTCCTGGAAATCTGATAAGATGTTGCTATAGATAACACGATTATTATACTGCCACCAAAACGAGCAGTCATATATCTGTCACGTAATAACACCAAAGGATAATAACAGGCAAATAAAACTCTGTAAGCCTCTGTAAGTTAATGCAGAGGCTCAAGTCTCTTTTGAGTGCTGGATAATGTACTGTGGTTACATAATCATGTACTCATTAACCCTACCAGCAATGTGAAGCAAGAAGAGGAATGAATGGTAATGTTGAGCGTGTTTGGCAATCTAACTTTGCACACTGTGTAAAGAGGACAGATTTTCTTTTAGAAGGTGATGGTGGCCTTGGATCCGTAGAGATTAAACCATGTACGTGTAGTAGCCGCAGGGTTCTAGAAATAAAATCCACTTCATTATCTCCATGGAGAAATTTACTTTTCATTTCAATTCATAACTTGTCTAGACAGACCTATTATGAGCTCTGATGGTGTTTATCTATAGTATTTGTTTCAGAAAGCATACGTGTATAAACACGAAATAAAAGAAATAAATAAAATTCTATTTAAAAATCTGAGATTACCTTAAAACTGAATGCAGGAATTGTTAAACACAACGTTCAGCAATTATTGGCCACTTTCATAAAATATTGTGTTAATAAAAAGTGAATATTTAAAAAAAAAAAAACATGGTCTTTTTACGTATAATTACACTTATAGACAGTTTCAGCAGTAACAACATAAACACGCGGCTTTCGTGGACATCACGTAACTTCCGGTAAACTCTGTGAAGAATAAATAACAACAAAGTCCTTTTAAAGTAGTTTATTTATAAAACAAGCTAAATAAACAACACATAGATTACATAGGAACGCAAAACTTTTGTTATTTTTGACGGGGTATTTGTTTAAGAGTTCAGTTTCAGCAACTAGTCAGACCATTAAACAAACAGACACCGTAAGTACAGTTCGGACCAGACGCTTAAGGTGATCGCACACCGGCCACGCAGCTCAGCGCCGCGCAGCACCTCGCCGTTCTAAAAAACAATTGAACGCATTGTTTTCTAACAGTATATGCACACCGGCGCCACCAGGCTTTGACTCAGGAAGTTGCTCAAATCCCTGTTGTGCGACTCGTGCCACACAGCGCCACTCACATAGTTTAACATTAAATAACATAATATTTAGGGATGCACGATATATCGGCTGACATATCGTTATCGGCCTATAACTGCTTATTTTTAATATTATCATTATCGGTCTGAAAGCAAAATTAGGCCGATAAATAAAGCCGATAAATAATGGATTATTTCGGCTTGTTGAACCACTTAATTTGCTCATTGCTGGGCATGTGGAGTTTTGATTGGTGCTTTCTGTGACGTAGCACAAAGATGACGCGTGTTGCGCGCTTAATAAGAGTATGCTAGTCTAACACGAAGACAAGATGTTCACGGTCTGGGAGTTTTTCGTCGTGAAAAAAGAAGGCATCAAACATGCAATTTGCAACAGCTGCAAATGTGAGGTAATGCGAGGGGGCAGTAAATTAAAAAACTTCAATATGTATATTTGTTGGCCTATTTATCGGTTATCGGCCCCCAAATATAATGAGTAATCGGTTATTGGTATCGGCCAAAATTTCCATATCGGTGCATCACTAATCATATTTGTCCCAAATCATTAACGATTAACATTGGGTGCTAACGTATATTTTAGGTATTTGTATTTATATCCAATATAAATTATATATAAATATAAATTGTATATACACATGTAAATATTTCTGAAATATATACATGCATGTGTGTGTATTTATTTATAGTGTGTGTATTTTAGTCGCGGTTAATCGTTATGCAACCCTACTTTGTTTAACTTTTATTCAAGAATTTAACTCCGTTCAGAAATCTCAATGGACAAAATGAACAGAAAAAATGTAACAATGCTACTGAAAATCAGACCTTCACCATTCTGTAATATAAACACAGGCAGCATTTCAGAAAGCGGCAGAGGAGGTCAAGCAGCTGAAAGCGAAACCGACGGATGCTGAGATGTTGGAGATTTACGCTCTGTACAAACAGGCCACCGTAGGAGATGTAAACACAGGTAAGCTTTTCCCTCAAACCCTTAACTGATACAAAGTAATAAAGTTAAGCTTGATAAATAATAATTAAACTCAGGAGCAACTTGTCAAAGATTGTGTTCATTTTTCATTTCAGCTCGACCTGGCATGTTAGACTTCACTGGCAAGGCCAAGTGGGACGCATGGGAGGCAAAGAAAGGTCAGTTTAGAGTTATGTCTGTGATTAAAAATAAAGGCTGTTTGCTATTTATAGAAAACTTATTTGATATTTTCTGCTTCTACTTTCTAAAGTTTAAAGTTTTTATAAGACAGTCTTTGGTGTCTTGTTAACATGTACATTCTAACTGTTTTAACTTTTCTCAGGTATCAGTAAAGAAGCTGCTGTGGAAGCGTACATTGCTAAGGTGGAGGAGTTGAAAGGGAAGTACGGAATCTAATGATGGGAAGCCGACCGTCACTGACCAGCCTGCCTTACCTTAACATCTCCAGTTAAATGCCTTATGATCTGCATTGTGTCCCCCTCAAAGGATGTTACACTTAAACTGTAATAAGCACAATCTGTTCTGTGTCAGAGAATAAGCACAATCTGTTCTGTGTCAGAGAATAACCACAATCCCCGCAGGCCAAGAGAAACCGTCCTCAGGCAACCATGTAGTGAAAATTTCCAATGAATGCAAATTTATTCAATGCCATAAAATCGTGTTTTTTTTTTTAAAAAAGTATCTGTGTTAACATTGTGTTTACTTCACAATTGCTGATGAGGAGAAACCTGTTTTCTGTGCTTGACCCCGAGTAGGATTTCCCTGGATTAACATTAGTTTACTATTTAATGATAAATTACATGCAGGTACACACTAAAAAATGCTGAGTTATTTTCAACCCAGTGTTGGGTCCAAAAGAGACAAGCCCAGACCCTTGGGTATCCTGGGATGTTTCAACCCAAAATGCTGTGTTGTGTTAACCCATTGTTTGGGTCAAATATAACCATTTTTCTGAGTTAATTTAACCCAATGGCTGGGTCCCTTTTTGACCCGGTGCTGGGTTGAAAGTACTTTTTAATGTTGGTGTTTGTGTATGAAAGGTCATCATTAACTCATCCTCTTGATGTTACAATCCTGTAGAAAAAGTATTTGTTCTGAACACAAAGGAAGATATTTTGAAGGTAGTTTGTGATCAAACCGATCAGAAGCCCCATAGTAGGATAATACTATGGAAGTCAATGAGGCTTCTGACCGGTTTGGTTACAGACATTCCTCATTATATCTTCATTCGTTGTTAACAGAACAAAGAAATTTATACAGGTTTGTAAAAACATGAAGGTGGGTAAATTATGACAGAATTTTCATTTTTGGGTGACCTATCCCTTTAAGAGAAACTATGTAGGTTTTTTATCTTTCATTTTGTCAAATAGGCAGCTGTAATGATGTCAGCCATCTAATAGATAACTCAGTATTTTTTGTTCAGAGCTAAACTTGATGAACCATAATCTAATAGCTATGATACTGATCAGAAGATAATAAAAAATAAAGGTTGCCAGTGCGTGAGATTATCATCTATCGTCCTGAGAGTCGCAGTTAAATGCAATCATATTTAAACATGCACGAGCAAGTCCTTCAGTCAGGGGGATTGACGCTGAAACATCTTGCATAAAACATTTTGATGTAAACACTTTGAAAAATTTGTTTTGTTTTATAATGACTGATCTCTGGAAAGAGGTCAAAGTGTTCTGGTTGCAGAGATCTTTAGATTTCTCAAGCACTTTGTATGTCGGGTCACAGTCTGATAACCACCCAGAGAGACTTTAACACTCAATAATGCTGATAACAGACAGTTTATCTGTACAGATACAACATGTGTGTTCATGAACAAACATGCATTCCTTTAAACTACAGTTGACTTCATGCCAGTTTTTCCCTTCTGTTACTAGCAAAACCTTAATTTGGTTGATTACAAATAAGTAAAAAAAGATTAAAATATGAAACTAAGTAGGCATGGTTTGTTTACTAAAATGTGTGCAAATATAGCATAATATAGCATCATAACAAAATACTGCAAATACAAACGGTCCCAAAAACCAGCCTACTATATTTGTCACCAAGAATGGAAAAAAATATAATGAATTAAATGGTTGTTATTTCAAATATATAAAGGTACATTACATGTATAAATAAAGAGTTTCGTTGCAAAACGAGATAAATCCGTTTTTTTTCTTCAGAAATCTCGTTTTTTGGTTGTGCATTCCAATTAATATCAATTCAACTGCAGTTGGTTTGTTTTGATTCAAACCTTCATACCTTAAAAATACAGCTAAGTAGCACCATAAAACAAAATAACATGATAACATAATAATAAACATGTTTTGACAAAAATGTTAAAAACGGAGTTATCTCGTTTTGCAACGAAACTCTTCAAATATTCATTGAACTATTTTAGTTGCGTCTCCGAGTTAAACTCTCAGGTTTAATATTTGATGAGTGGTTACTGAAAACCTCCGTGACTAGAGAACTAACAAACACAACGCTCGTGATCTGCCTGTCTAAAGACCCGGGCGTGCGCCTTTCAAGACTGAACTCAGGTCAGTTAATGTTACACTTAAATCTTACTACTGTACTTTCGACTGTAGTTAACTCCGTTTGTCCGTCGATCTCGCTTCTGCTGTTGGCTGTAACGCAAGTCAAAGGATGACATCGATTAAAATCAGGGTAATACATTTTTTAATGTTTAATGTACGTGTTGTTCATGTTATCCATAATGCAATCGCTGAAATTAAACGGTGACTAGAAGTTATAGTGCCTATAATGTAAGTTGTTGACTGTTTGTGTGAATTACAGTAACGTGTTTTTTTAGTAAGCTAAAGTATTTGAAACGTTTATTCCTCCATCAGTGGCTGTCATCCAGGCATGTGGTCCAGATGCCTAACTTTCTCTCTATGTGTTTGTCCAGGTGGGATCTGTTCCACAGAGGAAGCCCACTCCTGTTTTTCTGGACTTATTTTGTCGCAGTCTTATTATCTTGTGTACGTCACTCTCGGTCGTTCTCTCATCCATTGCTGTGTGTGATGGTCACTGGCTGCGTGCCGGTCACCGCATGTTTGGTCTGTGGTATTTCTGTTTACTGGAAGACCAGCAGAGCCTTAAAGTGTCCTCAAACTGCACTACTCATCTGGAAGAGTCAGGGGTGACCGGTGTGGGCTCAGGGTTGCCCGTGTGTCGTTCAGTGATTACACTGGCTGTAGTCAGTGCTATATTCGGACTGGAGCTGCTTGTGATGTCACAGGCAAGCGAAGGGCGTGACTCAAATCGCCGCTGGACCCTCGGGGCAAAACTTGTGCTGCTGGCGGCTTTGATGTCTGCCGGAGGGGTTGGAACTTTTGTGCTGCTGTTAGGGTCGTACGCGACACTGCTTGGATTTACTCTCACGTTCTGGTGCCAGTTTACTGCTACTTTCCTCTTCTTTCTCAATGCAATGGCAGCGCGGCACATCCAGAATATTCCACTGCTGCCCCCTAGTGGCAAACCTGACATACTGTAGAGTTCTGCCATGCACAACTATAATAATAAACCCTTCTTGTAAAACCTGCAGAAGATAATACTGGTTTTTAATAAGCTGCAATAATATTCATCAATAGTGAGTATTTTGAAAATTAAGCATTTGTGGAATAATGTTTATTACCGAAAATTACATTTTATTGTCTGTCATGACCACTTCAAGCTGGGACATTCTCTTACTTCTGCATCGTTTACACAAGGATACAAGAGGACTTGTACACGGGATTAAACACTGGTGACTAAGTTTATCTGCATACAACAGTAGTGCAGTCACAAAAAGTAAAATGAACACAACTATACGCCCTAAATAATTTTTAAATGTAGAAAATGTGTGTGTTTTAACAAAAATACAGACAGTTATAAACAGGGGTGTCATGCACCAATTATTTTTAAGGTGGCACAATGTGCACAGCTCACAGAAATGTGTGCATAAACAGACATTAAAAGAAATATTATAGAGCCTTCAAAGTCGTTCCCGTGGCATTCCCAATTACATTTCTAACAATCTGGATCTGCCTTCATGTGAAAACCACCTAAATAAATGTGTTGACTAACTTTTATGTCAAATACTCAATTAATTTAATCAGAATAATGACATATTGGCATCATATTTACGTCTGAAATTGCACTGTTTATTTATGTTCTGTTTAATGACTTGTTTAATTGTGTCATTAATGCATTAACACAACAACTGCGTTATGTTATAAAATTAATGTAATTTTAACAGTGTTGGGTAAATTACTAAAAAAGTAATTATTTACTAGTTAATTAAATCTTTAATCATGTAATTTGATTATTGTACAAACAACTCTTTTCAAAAAGTATTTAATAGGCTTTATGCCCAGCTGCACTACTTCCTGAACTTCAGCCAGCTCCTTGTTTCCTGTCTGCCATTATTGGACAAACTGATTAATCCAGTTAGTTAATAGTGAGAAAATGTGTGTACAGTGAAATGTGTGTACATCCAAAAGCCAGAGAGCGCTCTTGTGCAGAAACTCCGAGTGTGCCACAGAAGAAGTAGCATTACAAATGCTATTCCAGGAAATGTCTAGAAGAATATTTCTATTGCTGTTCTTTACATTGTTTCAGGTATTTTCATGATAATAAAGAATATTTTGAATGATTTTGTTGCTGCACGTTATAAACGGCTCCGACTCATAATGATTGATAAGGATTTCTTACTGACCAAAACGCCATAGTACACGCACAAGCTGCGCATGAAACACAAAATTGCAGCCTTGCGATTCAGAATTGATTTTAGACAGGTCTTTTTAATAGGACACAGGATTTATTAATAAACAGCCAATATCTCAGTAATATTAATGCTAATAACCAACCAGTTAACAGTGAAAACTGTAGAGTGCTGCCATTTTTCTTATTAACTTACCAAAGTATTTAAAGTGAGAAGAATACATAAAAAGCATGCCTTTTAACCTTAGACTTTAAATTTTCATGTTAAATCCACTATTGTATTATATATCATTGATCTACAGTTCATAACAGTATTTAGTTTAATAACATCAGAAGTAACTGTAATTAAATTACTGGAAAAATAAGAGTAACCCCTTAATGAAATTAAAAAGTAATTAAGTTACAGTAACTTACTTAGTAACTAGTTACACCCAACACTGATTTTAAATCTATAAAGGACATAAACAATGAAAATGATCTAAGCAACAATCACGTGATTGATTATATCATAATATGATACGATATAATCAATCAGGTGACTGTTGCTTAGGTCATAATGTGACTCTGCGCCCCCGAACTCTTGGCTTGTACCAAGATGAATCTAGATATCTACTAATATTATCTCGAGACATTTTCTACACAGCGGAGGTTAACTGCACATTGCCGTATTGGGGTTTGGAAATGATATGAGCCTTTCTGACAACGTTTTTATGAATCAGATGGCAAAACCGCGCTCAGATGCTGACGACGTCTAGACTGCGCTGTTGTGTCTGCAGGGCCTGCCGCTTGAATAAAGTAGCACAATCAAAAACTGAGGGGGCACGTGGGCATGACGCCTCTGTCTATAAATGACAAAAAATCTAATTCATACATAACATTATCACAAATACTATCAATAACATTTATACCGATTCTAGAAAATGACTTGTGTAGTGCAGAGATTTGTGTTTCTAGTGGTTAAGATCCTGATGATCTGTGTTTTATTTATTTATTCAGCATAATATTTTAAATAAATCATTATGTTAAATAGTGCTTTCAAACAAGGATGATTCATTGTTTTCTTTTTTTAACATTAAGTTTTATTTGCATGTAATGTTATTAGAACATCACTACAGTAGACTTCAGATCTGTAAATAAACACGATGACTTGATAATAAAGATGCCTTTACAGATTTTTTTTAAAGCAATCTCATAATTGAACATTTATTTTATAAAATATCTATTTTTTCTTACATAATAAAATACAGTACAGTAATAAATTGATCGTCTTTTGTAAAGAGAAATATCTTGTTTGTACAGCTCATTTTTATCGATTTCACAACTCTATAACACCCAGTATAGTAAAGGTAAGTGAATAATACAGTATATACTGCATAAGCCATTATCATTGTTATCGTAAAGCTATTTACATATCCAAACAGGGACATGAAAGTACACAAAGTATTACAGTGACAATTTGTGCTTTATTACCTGATAATATTATTTTGCTTTTATATATAGTGTTATCACACACACAGATAGAGAGATAGACAGACAGGCATTAATAACAGGTTAAAACCACAGAGCAGAAAATCTCTTTACAGCAGTAAAATGACATAAAACAGCACAGTGACACAATTACCACCCCTACAGCAAAACAAGACGAGATGCTTATCCTTAAACAGTCTGATCGTTTGTTAAGAACATAAACATTTAACACAGTGACAGTTTGTGTCGGTGAGTTTGTTCTCAGTGGTGTTTAGTCAGGACGACGAGTCAGTTGATCAAATTAAGTGCTGTTTTAATGCATTTACTTACTCATTTTAAATACCTATGTATTGGTTGTGGTTAGGTTGTGTGTTGGTTGTTGTTTGGTTATTTGTTGGTTGTGGTTAGGTTGTGTGTTGGTTGTTGTTTGGTTATTTGTTGGTTGTGGTTAGGTTGTGTGTTGGTTGTTGTTTGGTTATTTGTTGGTTGTGGTTAGGCTGTGTGTTGGTTGTTGTTTGGTTATTTGTTGGTTGTGGTTCGGTTGTGTGTTAGTTGTTCTTTGGTTATGTGTTGGTTGTGGTTAGGTTTTGTGTTGACTCTGTTTTGGTTGTGGTTAGGCTGTGTGTTTGTTGACTCTGTGTTGGTGGTGGTTGGGTTGTTTTGGTTGTTGTTTGGTTATGTGTTGCTTGTGGTTAGGTTGTGTGTTAGTTGTTCTTTGGTTATGTGTTGCTTGTGGTTAGGTTTTGTGCTGACTGTGTGTTGGTGGTGGTTGGGTTGTTTTGGTTGTTGTTTGGTTATGTGTTGCTTGTGGTTAGGTTGTGTGTTAGTTGTTCTTTGGTTATGTGTTGGTTGTGGTTAGGTTTTGTGTTGACTGTGTTTTGGTTGTGGCTAGCCTGTGTGTTGACTCTGTGTTGGTGGTGGTTGGGTTGTTTGGTATGTGTTTCTTGTGGTTAGGTTGTGTGTTAGTTGTTCTTTGGTTATGTGTTGGTTGTGGTTAGGTTTTGTGTTGACTGTGTTTTGGTTGTGGCTACCCTGCAAGTAAGCTTACGATGGGCCTGTATGGGCATAGCCTAATGGCCCCGCACAGGTTTGCTCACTGGCGAAACGTTGGCCCCTTAGCGCTGGCCCTGCATGGGCAGCCCTCACTTAGCCCCCAGGAAGCTCTCACATAGAGAAATCCCCAGAGTTAAATGAACACTGCTGGATGTATATATTTTCCCATTTTACAGAGTGTTAAAAAGTAACAATGAAGCAGAATTAAAAGCTCTGTTATCCACTTTCTCACCATCTCTGTCTGAAATCTAAAATTGCATTTTACATCTTACTTGTAGAGTAATTTTCTTACTTTAGGTTGAGATTTTGTTTCATTTAAAGTCACCCTTATTGTGATCAGTGTTTGATTTAGTTGAACTTGACTCTTGCCTTGGTCAGTCTTTTGATTGCTATAACTTTGTGTTTAAGACATGTTTGTTATGGCAGCATGTGATCCTTTGGTGGGGGTCAGTTCAGTAAATAAAGTCTAAACATCATCATATAAAAACTTAAGTATTAATTTATTGTTTGCACACTTATCAGAAGCATCTTTCTCTGACAATGTGATACTTCAGTATGAGATCCAGCTCTCTCTTAGCAGTTTGTCTTTCTGAAGAATTTTGAAACACTGACACTTAAAATTAACTGCTCTACAATGTAGACACACAAATATCAAGAATCAGAGTATGAATCACAATGATGGTGACAATAAAACGAAAAGCTTCATGCTGCAATGCATGCTGGGTATCAACAAATTACAAATCTCATCCAGGACTCCCAGAATGCACTGCGGCATGAATAAATAATGACCTTTATTTACCATTTTCTTTGTCACCATTGTTGAGATTCATACTCTGATTCTTGATGTCTGTGCATCTACATTGTGCAGTGGTTAATGTTTATGTGCACACTATCAAAATCCTTCAGAATGACAAACTGCCACGAGTTTTGGACCCTACACTGTAGCATTTCATTATTAACAAAAAAGGATGCTTCTGATGAGGGGGGGGGACTATATTAATAAATCTGTTCATTAAATTATTATGTTTGACAATGTTTATGTATCAACCATCAATATTAAAACACAATTGCCTTTTCTTTGCTGTAACATGTGTTTTAAACACAATTAGATATAGCAGCTAGAAAACACTAACAAGCAAATGGTCAAGAGTCAAAGTTCAACTTAATCAAACACTGATCACAATAATGGTGACTTTGAATGAAACAGCCAACATCTTAACATAAGTTAAGAAGATGACTCTACAAGTAAGATGTAGGATGCAATTTTAGGTTTCAGACAGAGATGGTGAGAGAGAGGATAACAGAGCTTTTAATTCTGCTTCAGTGTTACTTTTTAACACTCTGTAAGATTGGGGCAGTGTATACATCCAGCAGTGTTTATTTAACTCTGGGGATTTTTCTGTATGAGGGCTTCCTGGGGGCTAAGTGAGGGCTGCCCGTGCAGGGCCAGTGCTAAAGGGCCAACGTTTTGCCAATGAGCAAACCTGTGCGGGGCCTTTAGACTAGCCCAAAGTGGGCCCATAAAGGGCCATCGTAGGCTTACTTGCAGGGTAGCCTGTGTGTTGGTGGTGGTTGGGTTGTTTGGTATGTGTTTCTTGTGGTTAGGTTGTGTGTTAGTTGTTCTTTGGCTATGTGTTAGTTGTGGTTAGGTTTTGTGTTGAATATGTGTTGTTTGTGGTGGTTGGGTTGTTTTGGCTGTTGTTTGGTATGTGTTGCTTGTGGTTAGGTTGTTAGTTTTTCTTTGGTTATGTGTTGTCGTGGTTAGGGTGTGTGTTAAATGTGTGCTGGTTGTGTTGTTGTTTGGTATGTGTTGCTTGTGGTTAGGTTGTGTGTTAATTGTTCTTTTATTATGTGTTGGTTGTGGTTAAGGTTTTGTGTTGACTGTGTGTTGGTTGTGATTAGGAGGTGCTGGTTGTGGTTAGCTTGTGTGCTGGTTGTGGTTAGCTTGTGTGTTGGTTGTAGTTGGGCTGTATACTGGTTATAGTTATGTTGTGTTTTGGTCATGTTGAGGCTGTGTTGACTGTGTGTTGGTTGTGGTTAGGTTTTGTGTTGGTTATTGTTTGGTTATTTGTTGGTTGTGGTTATGTTTGTGTGTTGACTATGTGTTGGTTGTAGTTAGCCTGTATATTGGTTATAATTAGGTTGTGTTTAGGTCATGGTTAGGCTGTGTTTCGATCATGTTTAGGCTGTGTTGACTGTGTGTTGGTTGTGGTTAGGTTTTGTGTTGGTTCTTGTTTGGTTGTGTTTAGGTTTGTGTGTTGGTTGTGGTTATGCTTGTGTGTTGACTGTGTGTTGGTTGTAGTTAGGCTATATACTGGTTATAGTTAGGTTGTGTTTCGGTCATGTTTAGGCTGTGTTGACTGTGTGTTGGTTGTGGTTAGCTTGTGTGTTGGTTCTTGTTTGGTTGTGTGTTGGTTGTGGTTATGTTTGTGTGTTGACTGTGTGTTGGTTGTAGTTAGGCTGTATACTGGTTATAGTTAGGTTGTGTTTCGATCATGTTTAGGCTGTGTTGACTGTGTGTTGGTTGTGGTTAGGTTTTGTGTTGGTTATTGTTTGGTTATTGGTTGGTTGTGTTTAGGTGTGTGTGTTGGTTGTGGTTATGCTTGTGTGTTGACTGTGTGTTGGTTGTAGTTAGGCTGTATACTGGTCATGGTTAGGCTATGTTTCGGTCATGGTTAGGCTGTGTTGACTGTGTGTTGGTTGTGTTTAGGTTTTGTGTTGGTTATTGTTTGGTTATTTGTTGGTTGTGTTTAGGTTTGTGTGTTGGTTGTGGTTATGCTTGTGTGTTGACTGTGTGTTGGTTGTAGTTAGGCTGTATACTGGTTATAGTTAGGTTGTGTTTCGGTCATGGTTAGGCTGTGTTGACTGGTTGTTGGTTGTGGTTAGGTTTTGTGTTGACTGTGTGTTGCTTGTGGTCGGGTTGTTTTGATTGATGTTTGGTTATGTTTTGTGTTGGTTGTGGTTATGTTGTCTGTGTGTTTGGGCGTGTCAGCAGTGACACCTGTGTCAGTGGCAGGCCACTCTGACTCACAGAGCTGTTATGCCCTCTGGGATCACCATGGAAATGTTGCTTTAGGCGCCACCTTCTCCATCGTCTTTGAACTTCATACCGGACCTATGCCAAGTTTGAATGTAAGATATCCAGGGTCAAGAAGTAAAACCTACCAGCACTATTACCAATATTAAATCATTACTTTTTTTGCTTTTTAGACCTGGACGTGAACATGCCTCACCTCTTTATTCAAAAAACAGTACAGCAGTGCCACAATAAAGCCCTGTCAAAGTAAACACAATATGAGTGCAATAACAATAGTAAATCAGAATAATAAGAAATGTATTTAACCCATTCCCTGCAAGCCTTTTTTTAAAAGTTGATCAGCAGCATATTTTGTGATTTTCACAAATGTTTCACAAAATGTCTTCATAAAAAACAATAAATTTTCCTGGAAGAGACCTACCTACATTTAAAAGGTGATTAAAAGAGAACTAATTTTTCTGGAAGGCATTAAACGTTTCTGAAAATTATGAAAAATGCTGGTGCTGGCTGGCTGGCAACTTTTCTTTAAAACACTGGCAGCAAAAGACTTAAAATGAAAGAACAGGGCCCGGTTGCATAAACAAAACAAACCAGTAAACAAACAAAATGGAAAAAGTTTTATCCTATCTTCATTTGTTCTCTTTTTGTAACCTCTCAAATATAGTAAGGTTTCTTCAAAAATAAAAAATTTTGGGCAAAAATCTGAAATAAGTGCATTTTTGTAAAGGAATTTTTTTAGAGATCTGATTCAGAACAAATATCAAAAAATACACAGAGTTTACAATGTTGTAGAATTAGCTGATGCTTCAGTTTTTTATAAATTGGGTAAGAGCGCCACCTAGTGGATAATAGCGAATTAAAGATTATTGTAAAAACTCGTCAGGGAAGCGTCACTGGCAGGGAAATGCTTTCTTTTAACTGACGAGATGACTTGTCAATGGCAGGGAAAGAGTTAATAAAAGAACTGTTAGTAGAAAATTTGGTTTTTACCAGACCTTAAACATACTCTATGCCAGTATGTAAACAATGTTTGATTTTACACGCCATTGCATAATGCATGGGTCTTCAACCGGGGGTCCGTGACGGAACTGCAGGGGGTCCGCAAAATGATGTTTAACTACAAGCTATTTTTTGGTTAAAATTTTAAAATACATGTACAAAACATTACATGTCCCCTTTAAGTTGTGCACGTGCGTGGCCGCATAGGTTTGAAGGCGCCCGTTCAGTTTAGCCAGCGGACCAAAATAAAATATCTGGATTATGTCCACTCAGGAAGCAGCAGTAGCGACAGAAATGTCATCATAAAACAGGTAAATCTTATGTGTGTCTTTCTTTCAGAATGTCATTTTAGAATCATTGCGACATGTTGTCTCTTCTATATTTCTGAACTTGGACGGCTGTTTCACGCGGTTCAGATTTAAAGCGCTAATTCAACAGGCAAATGACACCACACCGCGTCTGCATTTTAAACTGTGACAAAACTATCGCTCGCATTTAAAAATGAATGAAACGCGCGCCGTGATGGTGCTTTGTGCAAGATTTATAGTCAGGTTGAAATCCGCCTATCAAAAAGTTGCCCCAAAGAGATGCGCGCGGACTCGTTGCATGTTGTTCTCCTGAGTCTGATATTAAGCTATGCAGAAAATAAACCCGCATTTCTCAAACTCGTGACAATGACGATACACGAAAAAGGCAACAGACCTCAAAATTATAAAGTAGCACAACGTCTATCCCCAGCAGAATAAAGAGTCTTTGTGCCATTCACCATGATCAGTCATCTTTATAAACTGAAAGCCCTTGTCTAATTCACAGTAAAATGAAAATATATTACACTGCAAATACCTTAAAATGATATTATTTTATTATTATTATTATTATTATTATTATTATTATATTAATATAAAAACAAACTCTACTTTAACAAAGAATGATGCATGTTAATATAGTATCATGGCTGTGTGACAATATGGTTTGTTTCTATATATAAAACAGTTCCAGTCCTTGATTCTGATTTGTCATCAGTTGTACTTTACTCCAGTTTGCGTTGTGCCTAATACGAAAAGGCAGCCTCTCATACCTTACTGCCTACTTAAATATCTCTGTTTTACACATTTAGTATTAGGGGGTCCCTGCTCCATGCCTCTTTCATCTAAGGGGTCCGCGACCCAAAAAACGTTGAAGACCCCTGGCATAATGCATTTGTCAAAACATAATTAATGAAGCAGACAGCAAGAAAGTGCTATAGTGGACATAAATGAAAACTGTTTTCATGGGCCAGCAAGCATCTAAACCTGCATACAGTGTAAATGAATGCATTTTTGAACAAATCTGTTGGTGTGTATGAGTATAATATCACCTGTGTGGATGCCAGTGCAAGCTCAATAACATTCCAGATTTTAAAGGTTAGGACGTTTACTCTATCTGGAAAAAAGGCGAAGAGGACATACTGCAGGCCAAACAGTGACACCAGCAGGAATGTAGATTTCGCCAGCTTCCTATGTGATCAATGAAATAAGATAATTGCACAATAACTACAATTAGAAACTAGACAAATATAAGAATGCACTATGTATACTGTATATAACTCAGTAAAAAACTGATTAAGTAATATGAAATTGTACTTTCTAAAGCAACACAACCGTTTATGATAAACTATGAGTTACTAGAAAAGTTTGAGTTAGCTACTCACCTGTGATGATTCAACTCATTTCCATGCATGTCTGCAGCCTTCAATTTCCCCACTAATGTCCAAATAATACTGAGGAAAAACAGCATGTTTACCTGAAACACAATTCCCTTCAGATATCAAAAACTGCCGCTAGTTTTGTTGCAGACTTCCAAACATGTAAAGAGTAATAAACCATTTAAAACAAGGTATGCAAACAAAGCAGGGCCATTTTAATATCAAATTTTTTTGCATGTTTACTGTAATAAAAATGATGACTGGAACTCTAAGTATCCACCATATCCATCCATGATCTCTTGTCTCCCAACACCTGACAACACAACGATCAAACACAGTCAAGCTAGTTTAAACCTGTTTGTTTCATGATAAAGACATACATACTCAGAAGAACATGACCGCTGAACTAGCACAGCCAAGTCTCTTTTACAAGCAGATACATGAAAGTCTGTTGTCCAACATTCAGAATAAATGTCATGAGTGGAAGAGTAGTTTAAATTAATTTATTTATAAGATATTTTTACAGAAATGTCACGTTTGCACATTGCTATGTAGAAATAGTTTGTTACCATATTGATGATTGGCAGAATATAAAATGTAGTATTTATGGCATTTATAGGATGAAGCACCTTAATATTTTACATACAATCAAAACACTTGAAGCCACCTGAAAACATACACAACCCATATATCATGGTAATTCTGTATGTATAAGCTTCATAGTTTATCTGTCAACACATTTATATCTGTTATTTATAATCTTCACCAGTATATTGCTATTTGTTATGGATATTTGACGAGCTCCCTGATCTGTGCTTCATTCCAGTTTGCAGATATTTCTCATCATGAATGTTAATGTGCATTTGTTTAAAAAGTTGAACGATATATCTTGTTGCGATGACGCACATGCATTTTTGTTTATTATAAGCTCATATGAGCGCATGATGCGCTATTAATTATGCTGCTGAATGATCTCCACTTCAGTGACGAGTGACGTTGTTGAGTAGACGTGTAGACGAGTGACTTCAGTGAATAGTCACAAGCTCCCTAATCTCTGCTTTAATTCAGTTTGGCGACATTTCTTGTTGTTAATGTTAATCTGCATGTAAACCCTTTGTTTTAAAGAGCTGAACCATAACTTCATGTTGCCATGTCCTCACTACGGCATGCCCCTTACGGCATTGTTTATGCGTCTCACAAAAGCCTGTCTGACTTTTTTTACAAGTATTTTCTAGGCAGACTGTCCTCCACAAATTACGACCTAATAGTTTGTTTGTGCAAGCACCATCATACGACAGATAGGGACGTAGTACCCTCTAGCGGCCAAAGCTTATACGACCTGTGGTTACGTTTTAAGGTTCTTTGCCTTATACGTCAGATTAGATGCATTTTATTTTGTACATTTGTAAATGTAGAAATGGTTTCATAAACATTTATGGTTTAAAAGATATTTTGCAGCATCTTACCCTAAACCCAACCAGTTCTTAAGCATATAAAACCCAACACGTAGCAAAACTACAGTCAGGTGTTTATTGAATGAATTGACCAACAAAACAGCAGTATAAAATTATTACAAACAATTTGGGTTGCAAACCTTGTGAACTGAAGCCATACGATCACTTTATATAAATAATTCCATGAATGCAATGCAAACAGTCCGATCTCATTCAAATATAAACATTCAACATTAGATCATGATGCAATCGCTCACGACAGCCAATAGCGCTTCAGTTTCATAGCTAACCTAATGATGCAATCGGTCACGAGACACATGAGAGCCAATGCTATTTCACAATCAAAGATGACGTATAATCGCTTCTTCTGGCGGCAGTTTTTGAATCAGTATAAAGAGGATCTGATATCTACGGTGGATTGTGATCAGTTTTGCCTCTTTTCTTCATATAAATCGATTGTTTGGTACACTTGGAATATTTAAGTACTTTTTAAAAAAAGGTTGTGATTGTTTGTATGCTGGGTTTTATATCATATAATAAATAAATGGGCACGCTATTTGCTCTAAATGCCTGAATAGTGTAATGTGTAATATAAATACAATTAATTCTGGCAGTTTAAACTGGAAATCATATCCAAATGCATATCATTACAGCTAAATTATACCCCAAAATATAATTTCATAACCTAATATATAAAATTTCACCTGTGGCCGGTAGAGGCGTTTACTAATTTAGTAAACGCCTCTGTTGGTCGTATTTGTGGGAATGGACAAATGACCAAAATAGTCGCCGCTACTTTTGGCGTAGAAAGGGCATGGCATATCATCATGAAAACATCATCCCATTCCCAACTATAAATTATAGTGGAAGAAACATCAAGATTTGGGCCTGCTTTGCTGCATCAGGGCCTGGCCAACTTGCATTCATTGAGGTATATTAGACAATTCTTCAGGATAATGTGAGAATGTCTGTATGTCAGCTGAAACCGTGTAGAAGGTGGGTGATGCAACAGGACAACGACCCAAAACACAAGAGCAAGTCCACAACAGAATGGCTTCAGAAAAACAAAATCCGCCCTTGGAGTGGCCACGTCAGAGCCCAGACCTCAACCCAATAGAGATGCTATAGATTGACTTGAAGAGGGCCAAAGAATATGACTGAGCTAAAGCAGTTCTGCCACGAAGAACGGGCTAAAAATCCTCCTCAACGATGTGCAGGTCTGATCCACAGCTACAGAAAGCACCTGGTTGAGGTTATTGCTGAACCACTTAAGGGGTTCAAAAACACTAAAAATGTAAAAAATAGACAAATGTGAAATAAATTATAATTAATACAAATTTTGTTGGTTGAAAACATTACATTTATTTCACCTGCAACTGCACACAACATGTGAGATGAGCATCCTTCACAATGACAATTCAACTATAGTAGATTTTATCATATGTTTTAAAACATATTACAATAATTATTTTGTTTTAGGATCCAAATGTTGCCTCCCAGAGGAAATCCGGACCAAATCTTTTCAGGTGTGCAGAAAATTACAACTTATGAGAGATGGTATTTGCAGACAATGCAATAAAACAAAGGTAAATTCAGGACAGAGTATTGGCAGACAACAGGGTAAGCACAATGACAATAGCCAGAACTCTTGAGAAACATAAAATAAAGATGAAGTGCGTGTACACTATACCAGTGTATACCAGTGAAAGTGTTAAAGATGTCTGTTCAGTAACCAAACAGGGTACACACACAGTTAGGCATAATGTAAATTACTGTAAAACTGTCAGTATTTTAGAGCGCAATGGTGATTGAAGCCAGGTGAACTGCACGTCTTTGTGCATGAAACTGGATTCAAGCTGGCAAAAACTATCGTGAATGTGTCAGACCAAAGAGTAGCAAACATCACAACGTAATCGGCTGTTCCAGCACAGAAGATTTTTTTGTGAGAGATAGAGGGAGGACAAGAACCCATACAGTAGGCCTACATTACAATAAAAGACGTTCATTTTTTTAAGTTAATTTCCATATAAAAGGGGACAACTTAGTACTTAGGATTTTATATTGTAATGTAAACATGAACCCAGACAGAGAATGCATGTCTGATTAATATATCACAGTTTAGCAGTAAAGAGGTGTCATGTCCTTGATTTACAAAAGAATTCACAAAACATTGTGTAATGCCACCTGTTGTTAATGTTTTTAATGTCAGTGTTTTATGGGTGTTTATGTGTGCTGGTGTTGTGTGTGACAATCCTAGTGTTATTGAAGAATGACTTGATTTCAGACGTGTTTTGATAGTTTGTGATAGTTCACATTTTGAATGTGAAATTCACTGCTGGTCTGAAAGTGAAGAAAAGCTATGTAAAGGTTTGTTAACGTGACTTAACTAAGTGACTGTAAGCAGTGGAAAAATAAAACGCATGAAGTATTTGCAGTTTGCAGAATAAAAGTTTTTGTTTAGATATTTAATGTGTGTATAATGTGTATAATAATTATGTATATACACTCACCTAAAGGATTATTAGGAACACCTGTTCAATTTCTCATTAATGCAATTATCTAATCAACCAATCACATGGCAGTTGCTTCAATTTATTCAGGGGTGTAGTTTGGTCAAGACAATCTCCTGAACTCCAAACTGAATGTCAGAATGGGAAAAAAGGTGATTTTGCAATTCTGAGTGTGGCATGGTTGTTGGTGCCAGTCGGGCCGGTCTGAGTATTTTACAATCTGCTCAGTTACTGGGATTTTCACGCACAACAATTTCTAGGGTTTACAAAGAATGGTGTGTAAAGGGAAAAACATCCAGTATGTGGCAGTCCTGTGGGCGAAAATGCCTTGTTGATGCTAGAGGTCAGAGGAGAATGTGCCGACTGATTCAAGCTGATGGAAGAGCAACTTTGACTGAAATAACCACTCGTTACAACCGAGGTATGCAGCAAAGCATTTGTGAAGCCACAACACGCACAACCTTGAGGTGGATGGGCTACAACAGCAAAACACCCCACCGGGTACCACTCATTTCCACTACAAATAGGAAAAAGAGGCTACAATTTGCACGAGCTCAACAAAATTGGACAGTTAAAGACTGGAAAAATGTTGCCTGGTCTGATGAGTCTGGATTTCTGTTGAGACATTTAGATGGTAGAGTCAAAATGTGGCGTAAAGAGAGAATGAGAACATGGATCCATCGTGCCTTGTTACCACTTTGCAGGCTGGTGGTGGTGGTGTAAAGGTGTGGGGGATGTTTTCTTGGCACACTTTAGGCCAATTGGGCATCATTTAAATACCACGGCCTACCTGAGCATTGTTTCTGACCATGTCCATTAGGGTTGTGCCGATAGACGATAGTATCGTGTATCGACGATCTTCAGACATATCGCCAAAGGCAGGCTTTCATGGCGATAGTCATGATGATAGTTGGCGAATGGTTATTATTATTATTATTATCATCATAGTTTTATATTAACACCACAATGCATGCTTTTCCTCACATGAGGGTTTGTGGGCTTCACTTTACGTGGAGAGCTTGTAAAGAGAGAATTCCTTCTTGCACGTACCTGCACTTAATGCGCACGTCTTGGACTCCTTCTAGCACCCACGTCATGAGCAGCTGCGCTTCTCTCTGTCTCACGTGCACGCGCTCTCGCGTCTGTCCAAAGTCTAAACATAAACTAAAGTAGTAATCCTTATTTGTTCAGTTTAATGCGTTTCATGCGAGCTGATGCAAACTTTACTTTTGGTTTAAAATATGACCCGCTGCATATTAGCGCCTCTCTCTCACTCTCGCGTACGTGCAGAAAGCTGCGCTCTGTCCGAAGTCAGATCACTAGGTATTAATACTGTTTATGATATGCATTTCAAGGAGTTGTAGCAACACGTCCCTCATGTTTAATATATGATTGTTTAAAATATGATCGCGTTCCGCTGGACCGATGCGTTTAAAAAGGCACCTCATGAGAGCACCACTGCTTGACACGTGTAGTCTTCTGCAACAGCACTAAACCAATGCATTGAATTGTTTGTATGTGCGCGCACGTGTGTGCGTGCGCAGATGCATGTTTTTACAGTTATTAAGTAATCAAGGTTTTAATGACGCGCTCGCATTAATGGCATCAGTTTTAAGAAGGTTGCAGTCATGAAGGTGTTTCTCTTGTTCTTTTTTTGTCCAGCAATCAAGTGACTTGTTATAATGAGTAAAAAATTAACAAATAAAAAAATTTGTAAACTACTGCCCCGCCCCCCGATACTATCGTGTATCGCCGATCTCACAGGCTGACGATAGGACGATCTGAAAATAGGGCATATCGCCCAACACTAATGTCCATCCCTTTATGACCACCATGTACTCATCCTCTGATGGCTACTTTCCAGCAGGATAATGCACCATGTCACAAAGCTCGAATCATTTCAAATTGGTTTCTTGAACATGACAATAAGTTCACTGTACTAAAATGGCCCCCACAGTCACCAGATCTCAACCCAATAGAGCATCTTTGGAATGTGGTCAAATGGGAGCTTCGTGCCCTGCATGTGCATCCCACAAATCTCCATCAACTGCAAGATGCTATCCTATCAATATGGGCCAACATTTCTAAAGAATGCTTTCAGCACCTTGTTGAATCAATGCAACGTAGAATTAAGACAGTTCTGAAGGCGAAAGGGGGTCAAACACAGTATTAGTATGGTGTTCCTAATAATCCTTTAGGTGAGTGTATAAATACACACACATGCATGTATATATTTAAGAAAACATTTATAATGTTTACAAAGAAGTCATTAGCCTAGGGTTTCACATACTTTTTCCACCCTGCACTATGAATGTTTACATGATGTTTTCAATAAAAACATGAAAACGTGTAATGCTTGTGCGGTATTAGTTTAAGCAGACTGTGTTTCTCTATTGTTGTGACTTAGATGAAGATCAGAACACATTTTATGACCAATTTATGAAGAAATCCAAGTAAGCCCAAAGGGTTCACATACTTTTTCTTTCAACTGTATAGCACATTTCATACACAGAGGTCATTCAAAGTGCTTTACACATTTAATGTAAGATTACTGCTGTATAACATATATTACACCGGATGACTAGTTAGTTATTTAGTTAAAATGAGTTATCTGTTGTTGTTTTTTAAAGATATTTAATTAATGCGCAAGTTCACTCATACGTCACTCCTCCCAGGGTCTTAAAGCTCGTAGGACTGCGCACATGCTCAGCTTTGAAATGCAGCGCTTTAATTCTGTTTACAAACATAAAGACGTAAAATAAAATTGTAATATATTTAGAATGATGGATATAGAATGCACTACATGTTTTTGCTTATTTTGTTCAAAAGCATGATCAACGTAAGTCTACATATTGTAATAACAAGGAACGATGCTTCTAACGACAGGTGAAATGCTGTCGTTAAAACCACACAAGTTTGCGATGCAGCTTGTGAATGTTCGTTTGAACTATGGTTTCGGGAAACACCAAATCTTTGACCTTTGTCAGTAACGATGTGACCTACGTCAGTAGTTGGCTAACTATGCTTTTGAAAAACGCACCCCTGTACGTTGTGATTGGCCAGAATACCTCTGACATCAGCAGGAAATGTGACGCTCCTTTCCATGTTTGAAAGATTCGCTCACAGTGCAATGCTAACAGGAGTTCATTTATAGCCTGTGAGTCAGAAGCGGGAGGAATTATGATAATGTCGGTCTTCTCTACAACACCAATCCCAGGAAGTAAACTGTTGCCTACAATCCGTGTGTTTGTTGTAGTTCAAGAAAAGAGATTTACGTTGGAGACGATAACTCGTGTCATTGTTTACTTTGGGGTTTGTACCTTTTTCATATGGCTAACGTGTACTAATACACACTTACACACCAAAGGTAAGGTAAAAATGTGATTCGGACCATTGTTGCTCTTTAAGACTCAACAATGGCATGAAAGAAGAAGTGTGTTTTTGGATGTAAGGAGAAGAAAGCCTTGTTCAGCTTTCCAAGTAAACCAGCCTTATGGAAACAACAGATTTAGTTTGTTATAGTCATGAATCGCAGACGGTAAGTAAAACCGCATCAAATGTCTGTATTTTGTTGGCAATTGGCAAAAGTGCATATAATGTAAACGATACGAACATGTAGTGAATCATAAGTTATCCAGAGATAGTGGGATAACGTTTTGGGTGTGTTGCGCGTTACTCGCTTGCCCTCTGGACGCCTCCAGGATCTTGTGCTTTTCCAAAAACAATCTCTAGATCTGATCTGTCTTTTATAAATCTAATAAGACTAAAGACCCTTCTGAATAAAGGATGTAATAATACTCTATAGGTACTTGTCATGCCCTGCGTTCCAGTTGTTTTTTAATGACCTTCCCTCGCTAACTTCCCTCAGTCTCGTTCACTCGGATGTACGTCATCGCCCACTACTGCTGAAACACTTGAAGTAGGTTCAAAAGGATCGCCCTAAGCCCTTGATCACACGGAAAGTGGAGACCGCCCCCACCATCATTTGAACTGGGCAAAGCGTGAGTTGCTGAAGTGATGTCACAATCGTGTTGCATTTTGGGATATGGAGCTGCATGAAGTGTACATCGAGGGAGCGAGGGTCTGGCCATATAAACTTCCCTCGTCCACTTGACGAAGTGGAACGCACTTCAAAATGGTGACAGGGATTCCCCCGAGGGGAAGTGTTTAGGGAAGTTCGCGAGTGCGTGTCTAAAACTGGAGTGGAACGCACCCTTGGTCTTGTTCTGTGTTTCCCTAGTCTTGTACTCTTATTTGGAAGTTCTGTTCTGTCTGCCATGTTTTGTAGTCTTTTTGTTCATTGGTTAGTGTGTTAATTGTAGCCCCATGTGTATCTTGTCATCTCGTTTTACCCTTAGTGTATATAGCCCGGTGTCTCAGTTGTCCTTTGTCAGTCTTTGTAGTTTGTATAAGTTTGGTTCCTGTGTCCTGTCCTGTTTTCCTGGATTGCCTTGTTTTATGTTTTTGTGTTAATAAATGCTGCACTTGGATCCGCTGCCTCTATCTGCCTCCCGCCATCATTACAGTACTCAAGATTAACATGAGATAAGCAGAAGCAGCTTAAATGATAAATAAATTCATTACTTTATTTAATTTCTGTACTTGAAAACTATATACCAGCCTGAAAAACATGAAGCACTGTTCACTTTATTCAATATGAGGTTAATTTCTCCATTTAGATGTAATTATTTGTGATTCCCAGCCATAATAAAACATTATATAATATTGATGCTTATTAAGTTAGACTTGTATAGTAATTTTTAGTATGTCAATGTGAAATCATTTGTAACAGTATTACCACACAGTAATATCAACCAAACATCTATTTAGTGTGTGCCTTTCTATAGGAACACCCTCCTATAGTGTTCGTGTATAGCTCAGTGGTAAACATTGCATTTGCAGTACAAAAGGTCATGGGTTTGAACCCAGGGAACACATACTGATAAAAAAATGTATAGCTTGTAATGCACTGTAAGTCACTTTGGATAAAAGCATCTGCCAAATGCATAATTTATATATATAGCCTGACATATTTTGCTGATGCCCAGAGATTGTTAGTATAGCACAGCTACAAACATCAAAACCATTATAACTAGATCAGCATTTAATATTTGTAATGTGTGAACGTACCCTTCATCCTGATGCATGTATTTGGCCAAACTCCAGCTGATAATAATGAGCATTGGAATCCCTGTGAGAATAGAAACAAGCTTTAGTTTTATGTTACTTATAAGAGGTATGCTTAAATCACTTCCATACATAATAATGCAACATACAACAAAGAAACATTTGACCATAGATTATTTTTAATGTTTGGATTTATTCAACTTTACATCATCAATGAAGTCATGTGTACGTGCGAGAGAGAGAGAGAGAGAGAGAGAGAGAGAGAGAACCTACCCCAGCCAAGCAGTGTATATAAGTGAAGACGTCTCTTCTGTGAATGTACAGAGAGGTTAATGAGGCTATGAAGATAATGACCTTCCACCAGCAACCAGCTGTAATTTGCCAGGATGCAGTAGTTAGACAGGAACAGTGCAACTTTGCAACCAGGCTGAGAAAAACAACGGAAATGCGTCAGCTGACAGAGATCATCTGTAAATGTGTATTTAGTGTACTACATTATGTGTCCTTATTTGTATATTTGCGCTACAGTGAAACATTTGGAGACACCTGAGTGAAATGTTTATTTATGAGCTTATACTTAAATCCTTGATATAAGCAGTCATGATATCAGTATAGCCAGTGGTCAGTGGATCAAGAGTGCTAGCTACTTTAAAGAAGCTAAAATATAAGTGCTTTAATTTGTTTCTCATTTTTAGTAATTCCCATGATTCCCATACATCCCTAGGATGTTTTTTATTTGTTATTATTACTATAATTTAAAAATGCTTAGATAATGTGTTTGAGTGTGTGCATGCATGTTTGTGTGTGCATGTGTGTTTACTGTATGTACCGGATGGTAGTTGCAGTGGTAATATTCCTGTGAGTAATGCAGTGCAGCATCTCGGATGAAGATAAAGATGGCTCGTAGGATGAAGGATGTAAAAAGTTGCATATGAATAAAATTACGCGTACAGTGCAGCTTCCTGGAGGTTTAAGACAGAGAAAGAGTTAAAGAATGGATTATAATCTAAAGTGCTTGATGAAATCGGCTATATTCAATTTAAAAACGGATTTTTTTTTTTTAAACAAAGCTACAAAAATTTTAAGCACTTGTATTTTTTACAAACTCAGCATGAATAGATACTGCCACATAAAACTTGAAACAGGAATGGCTGAAATCATGACATGGAGTGCAGCAGGGCTATGGTTTAGGCACAGTGTAGTGTAACCTTCATAACATTTATACACACTTTTGGGGGACACTCTCCATCTCACATTTAGAATTACGGTTATTTTAATTTTAAGTCCTTTTCAGAAGATTTATGATTGTTATTATTAACCGAACAAGCACCAGAGCGAGTTTCTCTGCTGCTGATCTGACAGAAAACAACTGCGCTCTTCTGCAATGAACAAGCATTTACACAGATTTACACAGGAAGTTTTCATTTGTAAACTTTTGTAAAATTGTAGGAACTGTCAAAACTGCTAGACCCAATCTTTTCTTCCAGGGAGTCCTAGCCAAGATGGCATTAATAAAAAATTCATAAACCTCACAGACAGGACAAACAAGGCAGATTCTTTAAAAATCACTAATCTGAAGGACACTGAAGGTGATGTGAGTTGTGTTCACATTCACCTCGAGCGTGCGTGTGTCAGATGACCCCTCCCTCTTTTACTTTGGGGCACCATTTCACTTTAACAATAAGAATGATCTAAATGGATCATTCAACAAATAAGAAAATATGTAAATTGGAGAGAGTTTGTCATGCAAGTTATCTAAAAGAATTTTGTGAGATTCTGGCCAACTTGTAAAACCTATAACTGTGTTGTTAACACAGAAAGACACAGTTGTAGTAAAATCAAATTTAAAGGATAAACAAGAATAACTAAAATTCTACTAAATGATACTAAAATAATAAAGGATAATAAAGATGCAAACTAATGTGCAAAGAATAGAAAATAGAAGTGACTGAGTTGAATTTATGGCAGAATATTTTCTGTTTCTGATAAAGTGACAACCTTATTTCTCATAACACAAATAATTAAATAATTATCTGTTAAACACTTGAAAATCAGTTATGCAATGTTATGCATCTATGGTAAATAGTATGTCCAGAGACTAAGCAAATCACACATGTTACGATCGTCTAGGGGTCAATCGCAACAGAACGGGCAAATGAGAGACTTGATACGAAGAGATACAATATACAAAATTTCTTTATTTACTAAAAGACAAGGATTTAGGCTTCAGGGAGCATTCCAAGCTTCTCGTGCAGAAAGGCAACCACCGACATCTGCAACAAAGTAAAGCTCAGGAAAGCAAACCTTTACTTCATGAGACCTTCATCTGCATGTTCCAGATTGTTAGGATGTTCAAGGCTGTTAAACTGAATCTGAGTCTTTTCTCATTTTCAACACAGAAAAGCCTGACCCATGGCAGACGTGCCACCATCAGACTGCTCATTCGATTGCAGAGAACGTAAATATCACTTACCAAACCTCTTTCTGAAGACCTTGGCATTGGTGTATTGATTCAGTAACTATTTACCATAGATTCTAAATATTGCATAACTGATTTTGAAATGTTTAGCAGGTAATTATTTAATTATTTGTTTTATGAAAAATAAGGTTGTCATCTTATTAGAAACAGAAAAAAATCTGCCATAAATTCAACTTAGTCACTTCTATTTTTTTTTTTTGCACTTTAGTTTCCATCTTTATTATCCATTTCATTACAACTGTGTCTTTCTTGTGTTGATAATACAATTAAAGGTTCAAGTTAGCCAGAATCTCACAAAATCCCTTAGATAAGTTAAATGACAAACTCCCTCCAACTTACATATTTTCTTATTTGATAAATGATCTATTTAGATCATTCTTATAATGTTAAAGTGAAATTCCTAAGCTGGTGCCCTGAGGTAAAAGAGGGAAGGGTCATCTGACACACATTGGCAGTCTTTAACCCTTAAGCCCGATTTATAATCGTGCGTAAGTTCCGTAGCCTGTGCGTAGCTCTGCCTAGCCTGACGTGCACCTCGCAAAAATTTTAACAGCGCGTCAATTCTACACGGACCGCAAGCGCTGTGATTGGTCCACTAGAACCCCTCCCGTCAGGTACAAAAAAAGTCGCTGTTTATTTAATTCCATCATTGCTGGTCTTCTCAAATCATACACAACAAGTTACTGTTTCTTCTTCGTTTGTGGGTTAACTTGCTAAGCTTCTTCTTCTTCGTCGGTTTACTGCCTACCAGCGGTCTGCGCGTGTGTTTGCATGTTGACGCGGACAACGACGCAAAAGTATAAATGAAAACCGACGCGGAACCTACGCCGTCGCGGCTACGCCGTAGGACCTACGCACAACTATAACGAGCCCTTTATGGGTTGTTGAGGCCATTTTTGCTTTTTTATGTCTTAATTTGGCCACAACTTTCTCTGTGTTTCAGCAAATGGAATGATTTTTGGTGACAAATCTTATATTTACACATATTTTGAGAAAATGCTTTGAAATTAAAAAAACCCACAACATTATTCCATGGGCAAATTTACTACCCTTTCGGGTTGTCCGTATACAAAAAGGCCACTAAATTAAATGGCTGTTAAAATGTATCAGATTCATATTTTTTCAATTTTTTTTCATAAATCTGTTAATCAACCTCAGTACTGATCAAAACCACCAAATGCCTAAAAAATTCATGATTTTAACTCTTTAATTGCCACGTTCATAAGTGGTGTCACTGACTTGATGAAAAAAACATAAAATTACAGATTTTCAATATAAAAAGTGATTGTGGACTGGATTTTTTTTTTACATTGGGCTTGTCAAAGATTGGTTGTTCGTTCAAAAACAGTAAAACAGTGATGGAGAAAAAGAATAAAAACTAAAGTTGCACAAAAACTAAAAATGCATCAAAGCCAATGTTTTACCAATCTTTGGCATGCCCAAGACTGTGAAAAACGTAAAAAACAATCCAGTCCACAATCACTTTTTATATTGAAAATCAGTAAATTTGTGTTTTTCCCCACAAATCAGTTACACCACTTATGAACTTGGCAATTAAAGAGTTAAAACCATGGATATTTTGTAAACAGTTGGTAGGTTTGATCAGTACTGAGGTTGATTAACAGATTTATGGAAAAAAATAGAAAAATTTAATCTGATAAATTTTTACAGCTGTTTAATTTAGTGGCCTCTTTTGTACATGAACAACCCTAAAGGGTAGTGAATTGGAACAACCCACAAGGGTTAATCTATGAAAAAGTATTGTATGTGTCTCCGTATGTCTCTTGTATGTCATTATTCACTATACATGTCCCCATAAACCACATACACCAACTCACACACACAGGTGATCTGTTACCTGAAAACACAGAGCACTGTGAGAGCAATGCTGAGTGACACAAGAGAGATGGTGTATCCAACAGAATACATGATCCTCACATAAAAGAAATACTCGTGTGAGATGAACACCTGTTGAAAAAAGAGCAGCACATTCAGCACATTATGTTTGGTGTAATTCACTCATTCTACTATATGGATTAAAGTGGATGTTATATATAGTGATAGACCGATATATCGGCCGGCCGATATATCGGGCCGATATTTGCGAGTTTTATGTGTATCGGCATCAGCCGATACGTGGCTGCCGTGTTTGCCGATTTTTCCGGCATAATTTACAGACAGAGTGCTGGAACCCGCAAGCGATTGCAGGTCATGTGACTAAAAACAACCAACCTTTTCACGACAACATTGAAAGATCGGCTTAACAGCTGATCATAGCTGAACAAAGTGTTTTTTTTTCATCTCTATGGGGCGGTTTCCTGGACAGGGATTAGACTAGTTCTAGACTACAATAAATGTAAGAACTGTGCAAACTAATAACATCTCTTTTTAACAACATGCCATTTTTTACATAATTTTTATGATGTAAATTGAGTGAGCAAAACCAGTATCGGCTCCAAATATCGGCTCAAGAAAATCGGCAGCCTGTATCGGTCATCGGCTAAGGCTGATGAAACAAAAATCGGTATCGGCACTGAAAAATCCATATCGGTCGATCCCTAGTTATATACATTTAATAAATGTATTATTTCGCTTTTTTACTTGTTGTTTTTAAAGCGATATTTCAGTCAAATATCATATTTACCCCATGATTTACTCATCCTCAAGCCTTCTTTCAGACAAACACAATCGAAGTTATATAAAATAAATTCCTTGCTATTTCAAGCTTTATAAGTTTGAAGCCCAAAAGAGTCCATCCATCCTTCACAGAAGTAATCCACACGGCTTCAGTGGCTAAATAATGGACATTGGAGGGTAATCATTAGCCTCTTTCACACAGTAATTCTGGTAAATTACCATGAATTTACCAGAATGAATTTACCAGTAAATACAAAAATGTGCTGTTCACACACGCAGTGGCGTTCCGTTATTTTACCAGTAAGACATCATTAACACATCAGTATCAAAATACCGGTAAATTCGTTGAGAAAGCCGAAGTACCTGTAGCACGCGGCGAGCTCAGTGTTGTATATGTAAACAATCCACGTCGTTCATATCCACGGTCCGTATTTTGCTGTTTTCACGTCTGTGGTAAACAGTCGCGAAGTTGCTCAATACCAAACAACATTGAATAAGACGACGTCAAACCGAAAATGCGTTTTTAACAACAGTACTGTTTGCACTTTAGGCTTCACAGAGGGCGTGCTAAGGACGTCGGCAATTCGGCGGTAAGCTGTTTTAAACAACTTTGGTGAAGAAATGTGGACGTAAACTTCAGGTGTGCTCAACTTTCAAGCAGCATGTGTGTGGAAACGTCCGGAAACAGTGCGGGGGTAAACACGTCATCTGTATTAAAATGCTATGATTGGCCTGAAGCTGTCAGCACGGTCTGACGTCGTCCGTTCTAAATGCCGGTAATCCTATAATTTTCGTTCACACATAGCGCTTACCGGTAAATTACTGGTAATCTTACAACCTGTCTTACTGGTAAATTGGGAGCACTGATTTACCGGAAAGGTTCTGTTCACACATGATCTGTTAACTGCAATTTACCAGTAAATTACCAGTAAAGACTGTATGTGTGAAAGGGACTAATGTGATTTTGTAAGAAAAATATCTATATTTAAAACTTTATAAACTATAATAACTAGCTTCATAAAAACTGGGTTTAAAAAGAAGTTGTTCCCTGATACCGTATGACTATTGTTATAAAGCATTATTGAAAGTATTATAAAAGCATTATAAAAGTTATTGAAATAATGTAGCAAGGATTTTTTTATATATAACTTCGATTGTGTTTGTCTAAAAGAAGATGGTCATATGTATCTCGGATGGCTTGAGGGTGAGTAAATCATGGTGTTAATATAATATCTGGCTGGAGTATTTCTTTAATGGTTGTTTTCTTTCTGTCTTTATTTTGTTAATCCATTCATTCCTAACGTGAAATGTCATGTTTGTTTTGTAACACAGAAATGAAACCTGATTATTAATATTACCAAGTCGCTGTGAGAATGAAAGCTGTCGTTGAGTGTATGGCCACAGGCCAGTTCATACGGAGGAAATGTTTCTGACCAGCCGCTCTCAGAACAGTTTCTCATTACAACAGCTGCAGGCGAGAAACACAAGAATGAAATTACTGCCTTCACACACTGTTCAGAGCATTATATCCTGAAGCAAAATAAGACCTCGTACTGAAATAACAGCATTTTTAACAGAAGTACAACCAGACATAAAGATATCAGAACATAACATTTATCTCAATCGTTGTCATGGGATTTTACAACTGAAATACACGTGACTCCCATTATCTGATTAGCTATGGAATGGATTAAATAAAAAAATAAAGAAGCTTTGGATGTAAAAGCTTGGGGTCTACCTGACCTTTGACCCTAAGGAATTTAGGGCATGGCAGGGATATGGTCTCTCCCACCTGAGCAGCAGGCCAACAGTTCAGATGGTCCCATAATACACTGCAACCTGTGTGAGATGGAAGAATCTTATTCTGGAAGAAGCTGTCTTATTCAGTTTTGTATTATTTTATTGTTTTGAACATAAGTTTAACAGTTTTGAAAACAGTATGTAAGCATGTGCAAATTGGCCTGTATGTATAAAGAGTTTTGGCAGTTGTTGTGTCTGAGTGAGAAAAGAATTCATGAAGGGATGTAGTCATTGAATGCATTTTGTGCCAAAACAATGATAATTGAAAAGTATGAACATAAAAAGTATGAGCATGTACAGCACTCTGTCAGGACTCTGCCACGAGAGTTTGGTTTTATATTTATATTTTATTGTGATGGCAGAGTTCTGACAGTCTCTTGTTTCATGTGGAGGCGATGCCTTGTTTATTGTGGCATGTGCCTCTGGTGTCTCGTCTCTAGTCCCCGCCCCCTTGTTCTCCTGTTAATTATTCATTATCAGTTTATCCCATTCACCTGTGTTGCCCTCGTTATCTTGTTTAGTTTCTCCTATTTAATCTCCTCTTGTCTCTTGTCTTGTGCTGGATCATTGTGTTGAAATATGTCATGTCTTGTAGTCTATCGTGTTCACTCTGCTGTAGTTTTCATCAGAATGTTTCTTATCTAGTTAGTGCTGTTAATTCATGTTTCAATGTTGTGTTGCCCCCTCGTGGGCTTTTTTGGTTTTCATGTTTATTTAAAAAAGGTTCTTTGTTCACTCCCCAATGTCGTCTGCGCTTGGGTTCTCTTGCTCCATGTCTCCAATCCTCACACACTCAATACTTTGTTGGGGCTCTTTTTGCCTGAATTACCGTGGGTTCAAACCAGCCGCGTTTGAGGCGTCAAAATCACGTCTACCGTGTCTAGTTTGCCGCTTGAACATTTTGAGTTTACGCGCTTCATTCCCGCGCATAAAATTCTAGTCATCGAGACACTCACGCAGAAATTCGCGTCATGGGAGGGGCTTCTGCGACTCCGCTCCCTTTCTGTAATCATGTCACTACTAGAACAAGCTCCTGATTGTTTAACGCGGGACGTTTTTCCGCCAAAGTTCAAATTTTTTAACTTGCGCGTTTGCCGTGGCAACGCTCAATTCGCGCCATATCGCATCTTTCTCTTCACAATACCCCATAGATTTTCTGAGGCGAGTTTGCTGGCCAATTAAGAACAGAGATACCATGGTCCTTAAACCAGGTACAGGTAGCTTTGGCACCGTGTGTAGGTGCCATGTCCTGTTGGAAAATAAAATCTGCATCTCCATAAAGTTGGTCCTTGTGTCAAGCCACTCTTGAACAACAGACAGCTTTAGAAGTGTCTCGCTTCAGGACTGCTGCTGAGTGGTCCAAAGTTATGTTCTCTGATGAGAGTAAATTTAGCATTTCCTTTGAATATCAGGGTCCCAGAGTCTGGAGGAAGAGTGGAGAGGCACACGATCCACGTTGCTTGAGGTCCAGTGTAAAGTTTCCACAGTCAGTGATGGTTTGGGGTGCCATGTCATCTGCTGGTGTTGGTCCACTGTGGGTTCTGAGGTTCAAGGTCAACGCAGGCGTATATCAGGGAGTTTTAGAGCACTTCATGCTTCCTGCTGCTGACCAACTTTATGGAGATGTAAATTTCTTTTTCAACAGTTGCACGATATAAAAGTTAATGTATAAATTAGATGAATGTTGATTTATGAAAATAAACATCACAGTTTTTCATTGTGTCTTTGTTCCGTCTGTGTTTCTTGGGAACTGCGCTCTGTTGCAGCCACACTTGATTCTGAGGAACTAGTTTGTTTGGCGGAAGAGAAATATTTGTACTAATAAAATTACAACTTATTTGCTGTGTTTTATTTTATAAAATCCTGCTATGCATATGAAGTAACCGTTTTATATAAGCAATAAGCCCCGTGAAGCAGTGGTGTTACAGTGCATTTTATAACAGCTAAGGGGGTTTTAGGCACTACGCTTCACGTAATGCCTAACAAGGCCCTTAGCTGTTATAAAATGCACTGGTAACCCACTGCTTCTTGGGGCTTATTGCTTTAACTAACCCTAAGGGGGTGTGTACACCAAAGCTTTCACACCCGCGGCCGGCGCATGTTTTCAATTGTTTCCAATGGTAGCTCGGCGTTTTTCAAATAAGCCAGCAGCTAGCGGTTTTCTTCCGCGCTGAGCGCCGAGAGTTGGAAAATGTTCAACTTTCAATGAAAAGCTCCGCTCCGCTCATCAATGTCAGTTCTCACGCGGCCGTCCAATCACAGTGGAGGAGGGGCTGGACAAGTATCGCGGCAACCAACCATCTCACAGCTGACGTATCACAGCTACCAAAGCGCTTAGCTGAAGAAAGCTGGCACTCAGCTGAAAAAACAGCTGGCATTTGGCGTTGTCCAGGCGTTTTCACACCAAAGCTTTTATGCCCGCAGCTGGTGCATATTTTCAATTGTTTCCAATGGAAGCTCTGTGTTTTTGAAATAAGCTAGCAGCTCAACGTCTTTTTCGCGCTCAGCTCTGAGCGCTGAGAGTTGAAAAAGATTCAACTTTGTGTGAAAAGCTTTGGTGTGCACGCCCTCTAAGGGAAACATTCAAAGAAGTGCAGATCTCTGGTCGTGTTTTATTCTTACTCTCTTTGATAAACGGCACAGTGTTTTCTTTCACTGACTCTCTGATGAACGGCAGGAAAAGTGCTGCAGGTTTGTAAATGTTTGTCTCTGTGTTTCTGGTATTCTCCAATGAAAGACTGATGAGAGAGGTTGAGTGGAAGAGAGAATCACAGGAGATCTGTACAGTGCTATTCTTATCTGACTCTTTCCTGTGTGTGACAACGATTGACCACATTTAGAGAAAGAAGTGGGAAGCCCTCTATATACAGTCACAGTTATTTATTAGTGCAGCAGCTTTTGCGTATTTAACTATTTAAATACTTACAATGCATTCAAGCTACTTCTTTTATTAATCTGTGTTCCCTGGGAATTAAACCCTTGCCCATGATACTGCTGATGAGGTAAACATCTGCTTTAAAATTACGATCATTCATTTGTCAGCACAGCCCGACTGTTATACCTCTGATCAGAGGAACATTTACTTCTCCATGTTTCTTACACATGACCACAGGAAACTCACTTCTCTTCATTCCTATTGGTTATTTCTACACTGAGTTGTGTTAGTTGCGTAACGTCTAACTTTTCTCATCTTTGTAGTGTTTCTCATCTGTGCGCGTGCATGTGTGTGTGCGTGTGTTTGTGAACTCCTTCCCTGTGCCGGGTGTTTTATTTATAATCTGATAAGTGTGTGATTTATGGAATCTAAATTATGAAAGCCTTTCTCCAAACTTCCCCCTGATATTACATTACAACACTTAGAAACACACATACGGTAAACACTTATCACACATACACACAGGTGAACAAATGTGAATGGTTTACAGAACTCATTTAGGGCACCACAAAAATCATTGCCCTCTATGTGAACTCAATCTGCTGGGTGTGCATTTGAGAGAGAGAGAGAGAGAGAGAGAGAGAGAGAGAGAGAGAGAGAGAGAGAGAGAGAGCATCTCTAATGGCTTGCCTGTGAGTGTGGAAGTGATCTCTGTCAGGTTCTCTTGATGGATGATATTGTAGCAGCTCTCCTCCTCTTTGAGCAACACAAAATCTGGATCACATTCTGGAGGAATGGCACCCACCTTAATCCACAAACAGAGAGATTGTATGATATATATACGCTATCTGATATTAGATTTATACACATTTATATATTTAAAGTGAACAAACAATAAATTAGTCTGTTTAAGGGAGAACAGGGTTAGCCGTCACAAGAGAAATGTTGTACATTATAATAAATATAATGTTTTGAGTCGGTTGTACAAATACTCGTCAAACTGTCTTAAAACAGAAACATGTCTTTTCTAATTGTTTTCTAGTAGCTTTTGGATTATTAAGTGAACATAATAAAAGTGCTCTGGGATATAAGGCAATGTTCAACTTATAAAACTGTTCAGACAAATATAGTGCTTATAAATAAAGTTGTGGTAAGATGTCACGTGTTAAAAATTTGTAATTTCTAGGGCTGTCAAACAGATTAATCGCACACAAAATAAAAGTTTGTTTTTGCATAATATGTGTGTGCACTGTGGGTAATTATTTTGTATAAATACACACACATATGCATGCATGTATGTATTTAAGAAACATTTACATGTATGTGTGTGTTTATATATAATGCAAACACACACTTTTATTTTGTAACTTTTATGTGGTAATCGCGATTAATCTTTTGACAGCCATGTGGTTTTTGTTGTTTCAGGCATTTTTTTTATGTTACTGAGCAAGGCTTTTAATGCTTGAAAATGAGACAACATTCCCTGCTGTTAATCGTTAAAAACAGTTTTTTTGCAATAACGCTGTAAATGCTCAAAGCTTTTAACGTTACAGTCAAGACCATGACAATGACAATTATCATCGGTACAGCTGAAAAATGGAATTTAGAAAACAACAAAAAGTCCACAAATGCATTAACATGAACTGCAAATGATATAACAAACATAACAAACAAAGTTTGACAAAAGCTTAATTTCTGCATACTTCCCCCTGCCGCGTGTTAACTCACGTGAGAAGTGAAGTGCAGTAAAGCCGCTAGAGCAACGGAAATCCTCATTTAAACCCCTAGATATCTGTCCGAGGAAAACGATGAATACTTTCTGTCTGTGTGTTGTTCACTGCAGGAGTTCAGCTGATCTGAAGAAAACTTTCATCTCATCCCCAGCATCACATAGCCTACGCACGAGCGCACTGAGGTGAGTGTACGCGCGACAGGGTGTGCGCGCGCTCACATCTGAAACAGTCTGTCACACTGACTCTGAAACAGCTGTCTGTCACACTGACTCTGAAACAGCTGGGTGCCATGTGGCCCATGTCTCACTGTATTCAGGTACCTGCGTCTCTCCGCCAGCTCAACCTCGCTTACAATCATAAGAATTTGCTGCTCTCAGTTCAGTTGACAAAAAAATACGATAATCAAATAAGACAACTGTGGGATTATTTTAATGCTACAGGATAGGAATGTGAATCAAGTACAGAAAAGTCATCAAATCAAATACTGATCATCTAAGAATAAAGAAAATAAAACCAGAACATTTTCCTAAACCATCATCATGTGAAACATACCTTAGACTGCAAAAAATTAACTTTCTTTGTATTTTTGTCTTGTTTTCAGTACCAATATATAAAAATTCTTAAATTAAGATGCATTTTCTTGATGAGCCAAATGACTTAAAGAATGAAAATCAGGCTTTTTCCGTGTTGAAGTGCTATACCTGGGCCCCCAGTGCTTCTATCAACCTAAAAAATGTGACAAAGAACAACCCAGTAAACCATTCTCTGCAAGCATGTAAAAAAATAGATTTGATTGAAATTTGGCTCCCCTTGTGATGCCAGAAGAGGATCTTATTATAATAATACTGCCCCTTAATCTGCACCAACCACGGCACTGACATTAAGTGCAGAGGGAGAAAATGAGAGATAAAAATAATTGACAGCACAATTTTAACAAACCACCATCATGGTGGTTTCATCAGCTCATTTACATTTTAAAGGACACACCCAAAAACGGCAAATTTTTGCTCACACCTACAAAGTGGCAATTTTAACATTTTATAATGAATTATCAATATGGTATTTTGAGCTAAAACGTCACATATGTACTCTGGGGACACCAAAGATTTATTTTACACAAAAAAATATCATAATATGACCCCTTCTAGAAAATAATGCTGCATTCCAGGGAGGTTTAGTGAATCACAACTTCAAAACCACGAATTGCGTGAGCCCGTGAATCACGACTTCAAAACCACGACTCACATCTCTTAACTGGGAGTACGTGTTCCAGGCAGCTTGTAACCCGTGTTTTTCCAACATTCTACCCATGAAAGTGCACTGGAACGGCAGTCAAACCTGTGACTTCACACCCGTGAATTTGTACTAGATCGATACTCCCAGTGTAGAGTCATGGTTTTGAATTCGGGATTTAAGGGTTACAGGTTGCCCGGAACGCGGCATAAGTCTAGTTTTTAGACAAAAAAGTGTAACATTTAAGTGAATTTGTGCTTAAAACAAAAAAATGCCAATTGGGTAAGTAAATTTTTCTTGAATTAAAGGTGCAATTTGAAGAATCTGCCCCTAGAGGGAGCATGACAAAGATGTAGATTAATAATGACGTGGAATGATGGGATTTGTTGTCTTTAACTCGATCGCTATGGCCATCAATCAGACGGGAACGAGAAATCATGTTGACGGAGGAGGTAAAGTTTTATAATTGTTGCGTTTGATGACATTGTTTTATTTTATTATGTAAGGTTTCATGTAATGTTCAAAACTAAATTGTTAGTCATAGATGTTACAGTATTAGTCCAATATGATGGTGTGTTAAAGGAACACGCCGACATTTTGGGAATGTAGCTTATTTACCGTATCCCCCAGAGTTAAATAAGTCCATACATACCTTTCTCATCTCTGTGCGTGCTGTAACTCTGTCTGACGCAGCCCCCGCTAGCTTAGCTTAGCACAAAGACTGGAAGTGAATGGCTCCAGCTAGCAAACTGCTCCCAATAAGTGACAAAATAACATTTTCCTATTTATGTGTTGTGATTTGTATAGTCACACCGTGTACATATAACAAGGTCATATGAGACACAGCGATCTTTTAACAATATACATACTGGGAACTTTATTCTCAGAAGACGAAGCACTGCTACATGGGCGGAGTGATTTGCTCGCAGCACCCGAGAAGCCCGCTGGTGAGGAGCAGAGAGTTTGGTCAGAGTTGTGCAAATCACTCCTTTTTTTGAGGAAAATTTTTATTTTTGCTTAAAACTACTGCAAACTTACATCTTAAATCATGAGTCATCATGGATTGTTCCTTTCATGGCTTGAAGTATAATCATTGGTGAATGCCAATTCACTTCCTAGTAACCAATGAGAATACCCTAGCAACCGTTTCGCAAGAGCTATATCTCTGCATCAGAACATTGTAGAGACATGGGGGTGGGCTCTTCTGGCTCATTAACCTTATTGTAACATTTCGGGTCCCAAGATTTGCCCCAGCAAGCACCACTCACATTTTTTTTTCTTCAGAAACCTAGTGTTTCATGATTCTCAATAAGAGAGGAACGATTGCAGTGGACTGTGGCATTTTTTAACTGAAATCTAGGTTTGCCTAGGTTATTTAAACTGCTCATCCAAACTCTGTATTGCTCTCTGTATTGATTTCTTTTGATAGTGTTGTGTCAGTAAGAGATGAATGGGGGTGTTGTCCAAAAAGAAATCTGTTAACAAAATTAATACAAAGACCCAAATTAATGTAATTCCATCTATTTTTTGATGCTCTTGGTCTTTGGTCTAGGTCTTGGTATTTGCACCTTAGAGTCTCTTGGTCTTAAAACCATCTAGTCTAGGTCTTGTCTTGGTCTCGGTTTAGGTAGTCTTGACTACTGTCGTATTTCGTTACCTGTGCAGCATGTGATGAACCACACACTGTACAAGTGCTGTTAACTGTACACAATTATTTATTGAGAGCTTAACCATTTAATCAACGAATAAACAATCTCTCGCTCCTCTTACATTCATGTACTTCTAAGAACGAGTTACTAAGATCTTATATTTATGCAGATTGAGATAAAACCCTTATTATGGTTTACAGCCTGTAATGAAACTCTGCCATACACTATTCAGAGAGAGCCGGTGAATTACACCGTTCATCTGTGCGATCATGAGCTGATGTTTCATTGAGCCGGTGTCTTCACAACAGATACATGAATCATCTTCTATAAAGATCATCCTATAAAGATGTTTGTTCAGGCAGGACAACAATACCCAGCGCTGTTCGTGATGCTCTGTAATGAGTAACTCTATAGAAGCAAGACTACTGATTGATCGCTCTGTGCGTCTTTCATTGGTTTTTGTCGACAGACTCTTACTCTTCCCAGGTCACAGCGCACACACAAACACAATCAGGCCTGCAGTATGCGGAAGTCTATAGATTAAATGTCCACTGCTTCTTATGTAAACTGACGGGCTATCTGTCTTTGATCAATGAGGTGCCTTTTTATTGACTTGATAAGATTATTCTCACTAGACAAGGACGAGGTGTGTGAACCTGAACCTCACCACGGTAACAGAAGAGAACTGGTTGCTATGGTAATGTTGTCATCTACACGGGTGTATAAAAGTACAATCCATCAGGATTTGTGCAGTGATGTGGGGACAGCAGCCCATTACCTTCTCTCTATTGTCAATTCTCCAGACACACACATTCACACAAAGCGGACAAACGTCACGATGATGTTATCAGATTGAAAGATAATTTTTATGGTGCAGTAATTTCCACAAACAAGATGAACTCTTGTTGTAAACCATGTGGACCCCATCTGTCAGTTACACGTTTGAGAAACGCTTTTATACGAAGTGACTTACAGTACATTCAGGTGTTTTATCAAATCATGCGTTCCTTGGGAATCGAACCCAAGACCCTACCCCAGCAAGCAATTTTGTGCTTAAAAGACATAAAAAGACACATCTCAGATGTCTAGGGTTAAACAAGGTAAAAAAGAAAATTTATTGGATGTCTAACCATAACTCAACCAAAAGCAAAACAGCTGATAATCACTGTTGACTTTGCTTGCATGATATATCAGACACCTCACAAATTATTTAGGCAAAAACAAATTCAATTTTAGTTTGGTTAGAAGTGGGTTACTCAAATCAGGTTTATATTTAACCTTGCTGACTGGTGTTGTTACCATCGTGTCCTACCTGGTATTTGGCATTATACTTGCCATGTAGACATTAAATCCAGTACATAATTTAGCAGTAACGCATGAATAAATATGACTGGTGTCCACAGAAAAGAAACATTATGTCAGCACATCTCAAACAACATATCCAAACACACACGCCTCTGTGCTGTGATTCACAGTGTGGTTAAAATCGTCCCTGTGTTTTAGTTTGGTCTGCAAGCACTCACGTTCAACAGCATAACTCATGTACAGAGTAAAGAAAAATCTTAATCTGTTGTCATGCATTATAAATTATACATTTCAGACCATAACAGACCATATTAAAGAAATTGTGGCTATCTATATTTGGTCTGCACTTACTTACGTTCGTGTGTTCCATATGTGTATGACTGTCCTTCATGTGCAAACCTTTAGCAGAATGTTGACTGCTTTTTAACATTAGGGATGGGTGGTATATTGAGGCAATAGCATCTATTTCGGTATGGTCTGTAAGCCTCCTTTACAACAGAAGCTCTGCTCAAAATGTACATTGAGGTCAGTGGTAAACTTTTCAACCCGCTTGCGTGCAGCTGTATATTTTTAATAAAGGAGGAAACCCCTGTCTTTGAAATAGAGATATTGACCAAACTTTATATCTTAGAAATTTAGCCCACACTGAAAGTCAATGGTAAGCAAGGGGTTACAGGCTAATGACATAACATTGGTGACATGAAGCCATGTGATAGCTTTGTGTGAGGAATGAAAAGATACATCATTAATCATTTCAGTCCTCCTGAAATCAGTCAGCTTTGGCCTCCAAATAAGTTGTTGGGGTCCTGTGAGTTGTGGCTATGAATGATTGAATTGACTCACTGTAACACTGTGAACTTTAAGTAATATTTTAAAGTAAGGTGACCAGATTTTTCAAATGACAAGTAGGAACATTAGTTCAATGGTTAAAATATCCTTGAAATCTTATTTGTTATTGTCTATGCATTTGATAACAAGGACAAAACCTTTTTTAATGTTTTCATCTCTTTATTGTTGTGTTCATAGAGAACCGAACACCAAAAACGGGACTGTCCCTGGAAAACGGGGACATCTGGTCAACTTATTTTAAAGAGACCTTTACAATTAATTTGCTAAAATGATCTGGGGTTTAGCGTGTAGGATAGTAAAGTATAGTTTAGGGTTTATAGTGAAAACTCACTTAAGTTTTTGTTTCCAGAACTGTGTAAAAATATCTTGAAGTGTATTAGACTCGCCAACAAATAGTGATGCAATAGTGATACTCTGTTCTGTGATGAGTGAATGAATTTATTAATGGCCTTGGTCATTTATTTCAGCTCTTAATCTCAGTGGGTTTACAATATATGTGTATGTACGACTCAGATCTTTCTCTTTCTCTCATGAACACAAGTCAAATCACCCTCATTTAACTAAGGATCTATACTATAAGGAATAATTGACGACGGGCCATTAAATTATTTATAAATAATGCACACCCGAGGTGTACAACAATGCGCAGCAGAGTGGCCTTTACACCGCGGGTGTGCATTATTATTATTATACCATGGGGCTGTTGACTGCTTTATTCCGCTTATACCATGGTTACCACACCATAAGAAAATAATTAAAATTTGCAAGAATTACATTATTTAAATTTGCTAATAAAAGATATCAAATAAATTTGTTTTTATATTTACTTGTATAGGAATAGCTGTGTAATAAGTGGGATAATGTACAAATAAATCCCTTCAGTGATATCACACTGTCGGGAATGTGTCCTTACCCCCCTTACGTTAACTGTGATACTTTCTAAATTCTTAATCTTTCTCGACTATATTATTAATCAAACGTACACTTAAATTGATAAGAGCAAACGTTGGCGACCACAGGTTGCAACTATTTGCGGACTGCAACAATGCAAATATACTGGTTCATTTGGCGGAACAAAGTATATAAAGATCCAAAGGATTTAGATCCATCCCCACCCCCTGGATGTTGTGTTCCGCAGTGAGAACCATCTCGTAATTCCACTACTTTTAGCGGTAATGAACATGTAAGTATGAGTTGGTTACTCAGGTTACTCTATTTTGTCTGCAAGTGTTCATTTATCACAAAATAGAGTAACCCGAGTAACCAACTCATTTTTTCAGTAATTATAACTGCGTTACTTGATTTAAAAAAAAAACGTTGTTACATGTTCATTACTGCTAAAAGTTGTGGAATTACAGTAACGGAATTACTTTGTAACCGTTACTCCCGTCACTGTTTTTAACACAACTTGTGTTGGCCCTTTCGTTTATTTTAACATGAAATAACGCCTTAGCATGACACACACAATGTGTAAAAAATTAACACATAATTTTTTGCAGTGTAGAACAATTCTCAACCAATGAGAATGAAGCATTTAAAAGCCCTGTGGTATAATATATCTTATACCACGGTCCTGTTGAATGCTTTATTCTACCGAGCCCCTAAGGTGACATTGGAGTAAAAACATCTAAAGTTTAGTTTCATGTGCTCAAGCGAAACCTTCATGTGCAGAATTTTTTTTAAGTTTAGTTTTGCGTGCTCACGCGAAAGTTTCACGTGGGCACGCGATAGTTTCACGTGCGCAGGCGAAACTAAACTTTATTTAATTTTTGCTCCATGTCCCCTTAGGGGCTTCATATTATTCTGATTGAGGTTGAGAATTTTTTTCTGTAAAACGCACACATAACCTGTCAAATGTCCTAAAATAGCCACCAGAGCAATATCTGTGGTAACCGACGACAGGCCATTAAAATTATTCGAAAATAACGCACACCCACGGTGTATCTCTACTTCATGTCGTGTCGCATTAACACCTTGGGTGTGCATTATTTTCTAATAATTCATTGGCCCGTTGTCAATTATTCCTTACATATACAACAGCTTTTTCTGGTTTTCAAATCTGATTGGCTGAAAAGGCTTTTCCAGCTATGTGACAGTGCACCAGTATTAACACTGGAACCGCTTCACCCTACTGGTCATTTAAATCATCATTACTTAACAGTGGCTTGTTTAACATCTTTTGTGTATGGTCACATATGTAATGCTGGAATGTTTTCCAGGAAATTAAAAAAGAAAAAAATCGAGTTACCCACACATCTTATGACATGATGTCCATATATAAGCTGATTTGAAGTGACATTACTCCATTATGATCCATGACATTATGATATTTTGCATTGTTGCAAAGCAGCTGTACAAAACACAATGTGGAACAAACATGGTACAATAATAATAATAATAAGTATTTGTGTTATACATTATGAGTATTTGCAGTGACTCGTTACACTGAAGACCATAATATCATCATCATCCATATGATTGAATTTGAATGAATTGATCTGTAAGTGACATTTATTGCAGATCTCTGCCTATGGTCCATCACTGTAACAAACTGACACACTATCTTTAGCAAGACATCACAGTAACCCAATTACACAAGCAGATCAATTCTCATACAGACACACACAGTACACACTAACACAACATTCGCCATCAGTAATGGAACTGTAACACAGACTTAAGGAGGATAAATGATCCTCATGTGCATTATTTTTTTATCTTTTCAAGATAATAAATGACTGTACAAAAATTAGTGGCCGTTTACATGACATGGTTTTCAAATAAAACCAGGAATGTTTTATTCATTTATTCACACATTTTTTTAAAACTGCCTGCGTGTACATGACAAAAATGTATATTATACACTCTTAAAATTATTATACACTCAAGACATCACATGACATTGCTAACTACTGACCTGGCATGCATTGTACAGCATCTTAGTCATAAAACTTTCTTTTGTGTAAACCTACCCTTAGTTAATTTGCACTGATGCCATGTTTACTCTGTGTAGCCAGAGGAGAAGTGAAGCCCGTGTCCAGTATAATTTCTCCTGAAGTTCTTTTCTCCACTAACACCTCCTGTAGTTTTTGCCTAAAGAGATGTTTTAGACATATACTTGTAATAATAATCCACTGATAGGCAAGTAGAATGGACCCAAGTGCAGTTTTATTAACAAAAACATAAACGAGAACATTGACCTGAATTGGCATGACAGCCGTTTAGTCTACGTTAAATGCAACTTGTGTGAAAAAATATACAAACACAAGAGCCACAAAACATGTCAAAGCATAGTTGTGGGGGGTCTAGGAAAAAGACGACATCTCAAAACATTATCGCTTCCCTCAAAAGTAAAATACCAGCACATGTCAAGTCCGTGGTCACAGACACTTGTGTTGAATTGTGCTGTCAAGATCTGCGGTCCTTCGACATAGTATCTGGAGATGAATTTCATACCGTAGTCCAATGTCTAATTAACATTGGTTCACGTTACGGATGTGTGGATGCCATCAGTGTTCTCCCTCACAGGCAAACTGTTTGAAACAGAGCCAAAGCAACTGCGACAGAAAAAAATAAACCCTCTCAAAGAATACAAATAAAGCTCTGGATTGTGGCATAGCTATAACCACTGACATAGACTGATGAGTTCAACAAACGGCATTCACAGCGTTTACTGGTCCCTTCAATAATGATGACTGGAAATTGGAGAGCCGTGTCATTACCATACTGTAGCTGAATTTGACTCTATCTCAAAATAACTGTGCACAACATCCACAACCAAATCATTAAGGAGTTGCCTGACTTTGGTTTTGACCTTGCTCGCATATCTAAAGTTATGTTTGTAGGTGACCAGCTGCCCTTCGCAGCTACAACTAGATGCCTTGCACAGGCCATGTCATTAACATCGCTCTCAAACACACGTTTGATGTAAAAGAGAACACACCAAAATACATGTGCAACATGAGTGATATCACTGAAAACTGCAAAAGTTTTGTGAGATACCAGAAAAAAGCTGGTAAAGCTCCCAAACACTGTGACACAGGAATGCAAACCCAATGAAATAGTAAAGTTGCGATGATGCAGTCAGTCAGTAAACAGTACTGTGAAATCCAACAGGCCTTGCAGGAGAAAGATCAGCTCCACAGAATGGATGGCATTCAGCTGGATGTGTTGAACATAGTTACTGAGTTGTTGCCTTTTAAAACTGTGAGTGAAGAGATAGAGGATGATAAGTATCCAACTATGTGCTTTGGTTTTTTAAACTGAAGAAACACTGCAAGCCACAATACAGTGATTTGGAGTAGAGCCCGACCTTATGAGGGTTTTTTGGGGGGAGGGGGGGTTGATGCCGATACAGATATTATGGAGTTAAAAAGGCAGATAACGATATATCGGCCAATATTCTTTATGTGTATTATATATACAATATAGTTCAGTAAGGGGGCGTGCACACCAAGGGCTCTATCTTACACCCGGCGCAATGCGCGACGCAAGTGTCTTTTGCTAGTTTCCACTCTGCGCAATTATAATTTTCATGTTTAGCGCCGCGTTGTTTAAATAGCAAATGCATTTGCGCCCCCTTTTGCGCCCATGGGCGTTCTGGTCTGAGAATGAGGTGTGTTCAGGCACATTGTTGGCGCGTTGCTATTTTAAGGCAACTAAAATAGACTACACCATTGACTAACAAAAACCTGCTCTAAAGTCTAAAGTCAATGGCGAAATGTTTTTTTGTTATTTAAAAAGCGCATTAGTAATATGCGCCTATAAACGGGATGACAACGGGGGTTTGCTTAACAGATACATGAATGCGCAGCAGCACAAAAATGCTTTAAAATATGAAAGATTAAAGGATTGAATGTAAAAGATTATTATTGAGTCTCTTGGACATAAATGAGGACTAATTATGAGATGTTAGAAGGCACAAAGAGTTGCTTCACCTGTAGCCTGGTAAGTAAATAAATGCTTTGCTGTAGCTTCTTATGGAACGGCTGAAATTCCACAAGGGGGTGTATTTGTCCCTCAGACGTTGCACAATAAACGTGACATCCGAATATATTCATTATAAATCTTGAATGAAAAGTGAGATTCAAACGAATGTCGGTTAGTGAACTAATTATATACACTATTTATATCGTAATTCGGTCAGAAACGTCAAGATTGTGAGATGAACAAATCGTTTTGGATTAAAAGGCTTGGAAATTCCATTTCCTTGGTCTTTTGGGGATTTATGAACAATTTGTTTTGGACAATTTCACCGAAGCGGATAAAGGGACGATTTTGAAGGTAAATAAATATCCTAAATCGGCGCGGCCCGGTTCAGGTAACTAAGAACTAGATTACAGTTTTATGACTGCTATAAATCATATTATGCTTTGTGTGTGCGCTTAATGGAATCCCGAAAGTCTAAGCTTTTAAACGATGTGCCGCATGACCGTATATTTTGAAGATTTAATGCTTCAAAGTTACAATGACGTAATGCAGCCTCACGTGCAAGGGAGGGGGTGTACCGTGTACGGCACAGTGTTCCTTATCATCAGGTTAAACAAATGCATCTATTTTTAAATGTTTTTTTTTAAATGCTACCTCACGGATTTATTGTATATGATGACTCTGTACCTGTGGATATGGTGAGATGAGAAACATTTTTAAGTAATGCTTAAAAAAACTGACGCTGTCCAAGTGCTGAAAGGAGAGACGTTTGTAAATTTTTTATCTCCTGTTTGTTACAAATAAAGTATTTTTACAGTACAAACCTTTTCTTGCATACTTGTAAATACTTTTTTGATGATATTGGATAGCCATACATTTAAAGCAATTAAAAGCCTGCTTTTTTACTTCCATGGACTAAATGAAAACGGGTTTTAAAGCTCACGTAACACACGCTGTTTCTGCATTTCTGATATTAATCTGGAGTACCTATAGAGTAGTATGACATCCTTTATATCTCTGAAGAGTCTTTAGTTTAATCAGATTTATAAAAGAAAGATTAGCTTTACTGAATCTTTCCGATAACGTACGAAAAAATGAAGAAGGAGGAGTTATAACACGGGAGGAGCGAGTACGAGTCATGCAACACTATACAACACTTTTTTAACTTATGATTCACTACATGTTCGTGTCATTTATATAATATACACGCGCCTATTTCCAACATAAGACAGAAGTCTTACTTACCACGTGTAACTCGTCATGACCCGGTTCTGAAAATCCACCGCATCAAACACACACGCAAAACTCCGCTGCTAATCCGGATAATAAACTATATCCATTGTTTCCATAAGGCTGGATGTCTTCTCCTTACATCCAAAAACACACTTCTTGTTGTGCCATTGTTGACTTTTGAAATTAAACAAAGCTGAGTGGCATGATAAGCTGTTAGCAAGCTCTAGCGTCTCCTGCTGACTGACGGCTGGGCGGGGTTTTCCGGGGGAAGTTTTCCGGCGGAAGCCCATATAAAGAAGTGAAACGTATCGAAAACTCCTGAAACGTCAGTTAGAACCGTAATCGAAAAAAATTAGCCGAAACTTGTAGGAACCCTGGCGAAGTGCATTCGATACAGAAATACTCTGAAACACGCCCAACTGCATTTTTGACACTTTGCCTACGTTTAGCATGAGGAAACAACTCTATAACTGTGTTAATAAGTCAGAATGCTTGAAATACCATTAAACCCCCCCTTTAAAGGTTTTAATGACAAAATATTAATTCAATTTCAATCATTTCAATACAAGTGAAAAACAACACAATTATTTAACATTAATCTTAAACTGGGTATCTTCTTCCTCCGCTTAGTTTTTCAGTTTACGAAGTCCGTCATCTAAATAGGATTAGACATAGCGCCAGCGCAATTGGCAAAAGAGCTGAGACTCTCATTGGTTTATTGCACGTACGCCCAAAATACTCCCATTAATCATTAAAAAAATAGGACCAACCCTTTTTCGACATTGCGCTCGGCGCACAAACCATTTTCCCCGTCGTTAAACTAGCAAAAGTGGATTCGGACACGGCCATTTAGACAATGCACTTAGATCGTTAAAATAGGGCCCCAAAGCTCAGCGGTTTTTCTGCGCTTTGCACTGAGTGTCAAGAGTTGAAAGATATTCAACTTTTGGTGAAAAGCTCCGCTCGGCGTTTTTCAAAAAAGCCAGCAGCTAGCGGTTTTCTTTTGCACTGAAATCCGGCGCTCAGTAAATTTTTCCGCGCTGAGAGAAGAGAGTTGATAAGTGGTTGTGCACACCAAAACTTTAAAACGCGGCTGAAAAGCCTGGAGGACACCGATTGCCAGCTGTTTTTTCAGCTTAGCGCTAACTTTCTTCAGCGCTTTCGTAGCTGTGATACTTGAGATGGTTGGTTGTTGTGATACTTGTCCCGCCCCTCCTCCACTGTAATTGGATGGCTGTGTGAGAACTGACATTGACGAGTGGAGCTTATCACACAAAGTTAAATCTCTTTCAACTCTTGACACTCAGTGCAAAGTGCGGAAAAACTGCTGAGCGCCGGTTTTCAACGCGAAAAAAAACTGCTAGCTGCTGGCTTATTTGAAAAACGCTGAATTTCTATTGGAATCAATTGAAAACATGCACCAGCCCCAGGCATAAAAGCTTTGGTGTGCACGCCCCCTTAGTGCGCGTCAGTTCAAACACGTCGTTTCTCCTGCTTGCAATTTAACTCGCAAGTTTACAAAAGAGATGGATTTAAACACCAAATGAAAACAGGAATGTGTCTCTCTTGCCACTTATAATCCAATCGACCAAAACGGTCACTATGGCCACTCTAGTCCCACCTTCCAGTAAAAAGAGCCAATCGTTAACAATTAAAGAATGAAATCCTCTGCCAGAGGGCCTCTTCACAGTATCTGACAATTTTTGCTTTAGCAAGACCTGAAGGCTTTGCAAATATAGCGGCGCAGTAATTAGACTTCCTTAAAAAGACTTTGGTAAAGGTAAAATTATGACAAAGAGAGCAGAATGGCCTTTAATTTATTACGAATTTAAATTTCAAGAATATCAGATGAAAGTGCAAAGCAGATCAGGGACAAAAACCTGACTTGAATGAACTGACCTTATCAGTCACAGGGCTGAGACATGGTTGAGCACATGGGCACACAAACAAAACAAAAGCCATGTGCACACAAGCATTATAAGCTATAAGGGATTCTCACTTACAACACAGAAGCACACAACTCAAGATTTCAACTACAGAACAACACAACGATCAGACTGAAGCCCCAGAACCTGAGATGTGCTGTGAGAACCCTGATTCAGTGGCTGCCTGAAGAGGCGTGCACACCAAAGTGTATTTCCTGCTGTCTGCATTTTTTTTATTGTTTTTTTTTAAGGAAAGCTGGCATTTCTTGTCAGTGCTGAAAAACGTTCAGCATTGGGTGAAAAGCTTAGCTTGTCAATGTCATTTTTTACTCAGCCGTCCAATCGAACTGGCGGAGGGGCGAGACAGGGACCACAGCAGCCACCCAATGACAGATGAACAAAAGAGGAGTGTCATAGCAACCAAAGTGCTTGGCTTAAGAAACGCTGGCAAGCATGCACAGTTGGCTTCCCCTTAGTGTTTTCAGATGCGTTAAATGCTTTGGTGTACACGCCCCCCGAAGTTTGAGTTTAATACAGTGCAGCAGCAATAAGTATTTTTGTAGGCAAAACCTGGAAGCGAGTTAGCATTAAAGCACTTCTGGTGCATTGTCTGAAGTCATTTTTTTTTCTTCTTTTTTTTTAATGGGTTTTAATTAAACTCCTTAAATAAGAACTTTGGTTTAGAAAAGCCCAATATATTTTCATGTTTTATTATAACATAAAACACACTAGTAATACTCCCCCATACATGACTTTAAAAGTGTGGTTGCTAACAAGTTGCTACATGGGACTACAGACTTTTTCGGGGACTTAAACGTCATTATGCATGAAGATCTCAAAAACAATGCAACATTGGCACAAATCCAAACAAAGGTTTATCCAATGAGTGTTTCCTGATAAGTTTTTTAAATGTTTTTTGATGTGTTTATTAAAGTTTGAAAGAGCTGTCTGAAGCTTTGTTATGATGACGTTAATTGATGTCTAGAAACTGTAGTGTAGTTAGCTTGTAGCCAGTTAGCTTTTTTTAGTAACACCTTTAGACTTCATAAAAGTTGTGTTCTTCTGTGAAGATTATCTTGTTGGACAAAACATGTTTAAGTGTCTTAAAGGAGCATTTCACCCGTGGAAACATAAATCTTTATTAAAAGTGGATCATATTTGTAGTCGAAATGTAACATCATTTTCGAATTTGGTGCCTATTTGACAGAGAAAAGGAGTGTTTGTAGTCTCACCCCCTCTACAAAGATATAGGACTTCCTTCTTTCAATGATGCAAAATGATGATTTTTACATCATTGAAAGAAGGAAGTGCAACACTAAAATCCATATTTCTCCCGTCTCAGGGGAAACAGAGGGAATGATGCACAACCATTCAAAAACATGACTGGGGTTCTAACTATACACGACTTAATGCAAACAGGTGAAGTGCCCCTTTAAACTTTTGTTAAACACAGAGCTTATTTTTTGCAATAATACAAAAATCTATGGGAAAAATAAATGGGGTTTTTGAGGGAACCACCCATACGGCAAAAAATGTATTTATTTGGCCAAAAATATGTTTAAAATATATGCTATATATATTTTGTAGAACGTAAAGCTTAATTAAATATATTTTTGAGTTTTGGGATATTTGAAAAAAGTTTTGGGCAACATTTTTAATTTTACAACCCATACAGCAAAAAAATATATTTTTCCTGGCCAAAATATAAAAATTTGTATAAAATTTATAAAGTATTAAATATATAAAATATAAAATTATAAGTATTTTTTTGCATTTTAAAATATATTTAATTTTAATCTTTATGATAATATTAAGTTTACAGATTTGTAACAAAAAATAGACTGGAGACGTTTTTGACAAGCCCAGGTCATGCAGACCCCGCAAGACAACTGCTCGAGAGGACCGTTTGTTGGCTCGAAAATCCAAGGCTAGCCCATTTTCCACTGCAGCAGAGCTCCATGAGACCTGGTCACCTGAAGTCCCTGTGTCAACCAGGTTGAATTAACCTCCATGGTTGAATCAGTGCTCAGAAGCCAGCACTAAACAAAAGACAATTGAAAAACCATGTGGCATTTGCAAAGGCCCACAGCCTGCTAAAAGGATGGACGCTGGAAATGCAGAAGGTGGATTTTTCAGATGAATCTTCTGTTGAATTACACCACAGTCGCCGCAAATATTGCAGGAGACCTATACTGGAGCCCGCGTGGATCCGAGATTCACCCAAAAAACAGTGAAGTTTGAAGGCAGAAAAATCATGGTCTGTTACATCCAGTATGGGGTTGTGCAAGAGATCTACAGGGTGGAAGGCAACATCAATAGTCTAAAATACCAAGAAATCTTAGCTACCTCTTATATTCCCAACCATAAAAGAGGCCAAATTCTGCAGCAGGATGGTGCTCCATTGCATACTTCCATCTCCACATCAAAGTCGAAGAAGATCAAGATGCTCCAGGATTGGCCAGCCCCGTCACCAGACATGAAGATCATTGAGCATATGTGGGGTAGGATGAAAGCATGGAAGACGAAACCAAAGATTGATGAACTCTGGGAGGACTGCAAGACTGCTTTCTTTGCTATTCCTGATGACTTTATCAATACATTGTATAAATCCTTGCCAAACCGCATGGATGCAGTCCTTCAAGCTCATGAAAGTCATACAAGATATTAAATTTGGATCTCACAGCACCACTACTGAATTTGCTGACATTTTTGTATTTGCAGTACATTTGTTCAATTTCTGTATAGGTGAAAAAACTTTTGTCTTGCCAAAATTTTTACCTTTCTGTCTTGATTAAATTATAAATCTTTTTTTTTTGTGAAACTAATTTATTTCAGTACATTAAACAACATTTGGGAGGGTTTTAGCTTTTCATATGAGCTATTTTTAATTTATTAAAATTCAGGTTAATAGCAGGTGTTTCTACAAAATAGATAAGCGACAAGACTTTTGTCAGGGAGTGTATTTCAAAATATACAAAAAATGGCCAAAAATATATTGGTGAAAAATACATTTTTGTACAAAAATACATCACTGTGCCACTCTGTTTAGTGTTCATCACTATGGTAACCACATGACATCACTACATTGGAAACAAAATAAGACCAATCAGCTGTTAGCAAAATGCCATATGATGTAACAAAGTCAATGCTGTTTCCTGTGTGTCTAAATGAAATTCATCTTTTTATTTAAATAATTTTCAAGGTATATTAGGGTGATTCTCACGAAACCATTGAAACACCACGGCACTAATGATTTTAGCTTTAAAATGTGTAATATAGTAACATTAAAAAGCATCAGAATTAACACAATACTGTGTTCTACCTTGCACAATGTGTGATTTCAACATAAGAATTTATAATTGGAAATTTTCTCTCATTTTCTGCTGAAATTCTCATTACCGCAATGTGTCCGGCTGTGTTTGAACATGCGTTATGTTGTAATTTAATCAAATTAACACAAAAATATTAAGAAAAAAATAAATGGATGTTTTGCTAGACTACTTTAGATGACAGAAAAAATATTTACTGAATATTCACGTATAATAATAATGAAGAAAAATTAGGAAATGATGTGTCCATGCCTGATGTTCTCATCCTCCGCAACACTTTTTGAGAACAGTTTAAGCACACATACAGAATTTTAATAAAGTTTGATTTTGAGTGACCAAGCACATGGACCAGTTACTTCAAGATGGCTACCAGGTAAGATCATTTTTTACAGTTAATTTGAAATATTGTCTTGTCAGAATGCTTACACGACATTTTGATTATCATTACCGCAACAGATGCTTATTTAATGTTAATTTAATTAATAGAAGCATAATAATTTGATTTTAAATGCATGTGCAGAATCTCCAAATTATGTTCTTTCAGGTTTGTCATGTCATTTTGAAAATATGTCAGTGTTGATGTTTTCTGACTGTTGCGGTAATGAGATTTTTTAGGACAAATTTTTTAAATTATGTTACAAAAGTGTTAAATGATAAGTAAACGTTTTTAAATTAATGTTCCCATTTACTCCAGACTTTGTTTTTCAATGTCTGGTGGGAAAAAAGTAAATTTAAGCAATTTTTACATTTTCATGCTTGACATTTTTAAAACCAAGTTTTCGTGAGAATCACTCATTAAAGCTTGTAGAAACTTAATCATTCTATTAAGAGAAACGAGTCTGTGTTCACCTTGTGAATGTACATAAATGTACTTACTGTGCTTTATACTATATTCAGCAATTTCTTCTGTTCTTCTTACAGTATAAATGTGTGTAAATTGTTAAAACAAGATGTAAAAAAGTAAACAGTAAATCGTTGACAGAAACATTTTAAAAAGAGCTTTAAAAACTGCATACCTCAAGATGAGTTTTAACTCAGAATCTTTAATGTTTATTCAACAGGTCTAGATACACAGACATAAACCAGCACATAAACAAGACTAAACATGTGCTACGTGTTTCCTAACATAACCCAATCAGGGTTTTTTGTAAAACTGTTGTGCTGCTAACCCACATATCCGGTTAAAATGGGATCTGGGGATCCAGCTTATCCTCTCATTCCTGTCTCTCATGGGATCCGTCTAATGATCAGGGAAATGCAATAACAAAGTCATCGTCTCCAGTATACATCACTTAATGATACAAACTTCTCTTGGAGAAAGTGCTGCCCTCTGACAAAATGAAGGTGTAATTTAATATAAACAACACATATCTGACATACGATTCTCAAATTATATTCAATGCCACAAATAGAAACAAGTGCAACTACTTTCACCCTCCATCACACCAACACAGGTATCAGTTCAGTCACCAGACACCAATACTTTGCTGTCAGTCACCAATCCATTACACATTCTTATTTTTTCCATCAACTGCTAAACTACACTGTGAGATATCAGAGAAGGATACGGTTATGTTGCTCATTTGATCAGACAGGAGGTTTGTTTGTCTCTTGTTTAATCAGACATCATTAGCTTGTAAACCACATCATCTATTTAGATCCTTCAGCTAATGGTGCATGAATAAGTCCTGTTCAAACACATAACAGCACAGCGCCATCTGCTGGTCATAAGACAGTAATACAATAACACAAGAAATTAATAAAACCAACAAAGGTTCAATCCTCTTTTATCCATCAACATTCAAACTGAAAACTACAGTTAACTGCATTAACTAATCTGCATTTTATATCCCTACCTAAGAAATACTCTTAATGCCATTCAGGAAGATTTTTTAAAACCCTTTATAGGCATATCAAATTAATTATATGCTACAAAAAACTGACAGTAGAGGAAAAATATTAATCATGAATAATAAATAAAGGATCAGTGAACAGAACTCGAGACTTTATGATTTATCTTATGTCTTAATTTACAGCATGAACTTACAGCAGGTGGCGCTGTTGAACCATGACATGAGGATAGTAGGCCTACAGTGAGTATTTTCTTACAGACATATATTTTATGATAATAAGGTATAATGTTGACACAGATACATGTGTAGGTTATAGTTCAGTAATCGGCTAGTTTAAAGTACATTCACATTTATTCATTAAGAAGACATCTAAATCGAAGTACACCCAGCAAACACGGTTTTGTGGGCCCCACATGGATTACACGTGGACTACAGGGGTACAGAGTGGCCAAGGACTCAAAATGGGCATCTTATCTGGGGCCACTTGGGTGACCCAGTTAGGACCCACATTGGCGATGCCAGGTGGGCTCCACATGTGGTTCCTAGTTGGGTGGTTCCTAATTGAAAATGTGTGCATTGGCTCAAAATGGGCTACAGAAGGGACTCAATTAGTTTGATCAAATATAAAAGATCCTCTGCTTGCCAACAAGTTATGCAAAGCAATAACATTAACTTTATTTTAGATACTTGTATTTTATAAAGTTGTAAATGTACAAGTTATAATAGTCATGTTCAAATTATTCCAAATAAACTGTGCTTAAAAGTGTGAACCACTGGTTTCTGTTTAATAAATACCTTTAGCATTTTAGTGGATTAAGTGTGATGTTGTATTTAGGGGTTACTGTAAAATAAGGTAACCTAAACAGAGAAAAATATTAGCCTGTTTGTATGCCTGTTGTGGCCCGTAAAAGTCCTACAAAAGCCCCAGCTGGTTCCCATAACTAACCCATGTAGACAGACTATAGGCACCAAATGAGAGCTACCTGGTTAACCCATGAGGGCCCCAAATATCAGCCCAGGTGCAACTGAACGTTGTTTAATTTTATTTAATTTAAATGTTATTTACTGGCAACAGTTTGTTGAAAGTTAAATTAACATTATCAAATCTTTGTCTTTACAGAATAAAACTATAAAATAACAGCAACAACCCTTTTCTGTTTTTTCCTTCACATTTTGCTTCCCAGAATGCTTTGCACTTTATTCTGTAAAGATAATGAAAAATCTACACTAAGTTACTGGCAAACAGCTTCCAGCAATACTGTAATTTCTACAAGTTTTTTTTATAGTATAGAAAAACTGTAGTCTTAAATAAACAACGAAAATTCGTATGCAATGATTCGTAATACACGTTTCTTTTGTCTTTGGATCTGGTACTGTCAAGCGTTTCCTATTTAAATTGTATTTATTTTTTTTAATCAGTTTATCATTCGTAATTTATTTATTATTAATGTTTAAACATTTTTGCATGCTTAGTTTATTCACATTTATTTTATGATATCAGACCGTGAGTGAAACTCAAAGTTATCACGTGGACGTATCTTGGATACGAGTGAGTTTCCATAGCGACAACATCCACCGCATGATCCTCTTCAATGTATGATAGGGTGCGCGCGCATTCACTGTAGAGGATTTCTACGTTCAGCTTTTCCTTTACGGCAACGACAACCGGTTCGTTTTGACTCAAGCGGAAATCGGTTGTGGTGTGTGTGCGCGCACTCGTGGGCGCGGTCTGAGGCAGTCGGGCGGCTATTGGGTGTCTCGCGGATCCGTTAAACGACGAAAGCGCGTCTGTACGGAGGCCGAGAGGCGCGGCGCTGTGGCGGATCCCGATCCCCACCCGTGAGCATGGCGCCTCAATGAAGACCGGAGAGAGCAAAGACAGGCGGAAAACTAATATGCTTTAAATAACGGGTTAAGAACGAACTTCGCCCCTAACGGAGACAGTCGACGGGGCTTCTGTGTGCGGTTTTCTTGATCTCCCGTAGGATGGTGAGCTGAGCAGATGAAAGCGCAAGTTATCGGTGAACGCATCCGTGCAGTTGTTGAATTGTAGGCGCGCGTGGGCCGCCGGTGCACCGGGATCATGAAGCGCTGCCGCGGGACGCTTGTCTTTGTGCGAGGCGCGTTCATGTCGGCGGACAGACGCGTTTAAACGCGCTAACATGACTGTCAGTTTCATGTCGAGTGCACTGTGAGTTTATTTGGCTTTTTATCCGTTCAGGCCGGAGAGATGCGCGAGTATAAAGTGGTGGTGCTCGGGAGTGGCGGGGTCGGTAAATCCGCCCTCACCGTGCAGTTCGTGACCGGGACGTTTATCGAGAAGTACGACCCGACCATCGAGGACTTTTACCGCAAGGAAATCGAGGTGGACTCGTCGCCGTCGGTGCTGGAGATCCTGGACACGGCGGGCACGGAGCAGTTTGCGTCCATGCGGGACCTGTACATTAAAAACGGTCAGGGCTTCATCCTGGTCTACAGTCTGGTCAACCAGCAGAGCTTTCAGGACATCAAACCCATGAGAGACCAGATCATCCGAGTGAAGAGGTGAGACTCACAAATCTCCAAATTGCGCGTCTCACTGCTGTGGTCACATAACAAATCATGTGCAGAGAGTTATTTCAATATTCATCATATTGGATGTCACATTGATCTGAACCCTGTTTGTTTTGAATGAGTATCATGATGATCTGGTGCAGTTGGGCCTTCTTCTTCACAGAGGCCTGCTGCTTGATCCATGATTCAGGTATTAATTGTGTACTGTCATCTACCTTGACATGTGCTGGAACATAAATAGCTATTAACATTCTTCCATTGGATAGGATGATAGTTTGTTCACATGTGACTTATTAACGGTTCGGTCCAATTTTTAATGTTACTTTACAATGACAAAAAGCACGCCCCTTAATATTTAGATGCAGATTTCAGGAAACATTAGTTTGCATTGTTTTAATGAAGTCACGGTTTGGTCAACAAAGCTACAGGTATGTTCTCAAAGAGCATCTATTGTCAGATTCACGATTTTACATTTCCTTTGGTGTGTATTAGTACATGTTAACAAATATGCAAAAGGTACAAACCCCAAAGTAAACGTTGACATGAGTTATCATCTCCAACGTAAATCTCTTTTCTTGGACTACAACAAACACAGATTGTAGGCAACAGTTTGCTTCCTGGGATTGTTGATGTAGACAAGACCGACATTATCATAATTCCTCCCGCTTCAGACTCACAGCCTTTAAGTTAACTCCTGTTAGCAACCAAATCTTTCAAACATGATAAACATGATTTCCAGCTGACATCAGAGGTATTCAGGCCAATCACAACGTACAGGTTAGCTGGCCAATCAGGGACACAGAGGTTTTCAGATCTATGAGTTTTTTACAAAATCAGAGCTTTTGAGGAAAGCAGGATATCTGGCACTACAAAAATGTCAGTATGTGGAAAATAATCAGTTTTTACCATAAATTACGCAAACACATTGTATTATAACAAATACTCAAAATAACGTTGTTGTTTAGCAATTGAAGTAGGTGTGCTTTAACAAAAACAGGAGATTTAAAAGTAATAAATCTAAACCCAATTTTTGTAGAAGCATTAGGGCACTTGTAATAAACTCAAACCCGACTCTAAACTTTCTTGGAACTCCACCCCCACCACGCCCCTCCAATCCTGATTTATCTCTTGATTTTGACCCAAGGACAACATTTTTGTAAATAAAACCTAAAACCACCCAAACCCTGACCCTAACCATAACTTGAATCTTAAAATCAGAGGGAAATTATAAGGGAGAAACAGTGGTCTTGACGCAGCTAATCCTGGTTGTAAGATTAAACTGTAAACTTATTTCTGAAATCTAAAGGCCCCCCATTACACCTTTTCATTTACCCATTTCTTGCCAATAATTTAGATCAGTTTGACACACATGGACATACAGACTACCGGCACATCCGGGAACTTGACTGTAAATTTTGTCACCGCCCCTTTTTGGGGGAAACAAAGCAGACCTTCCATTGACTTCCATTCAAAATAGCGGAACAAAGCAACGTTTTTACACAGCCGGCAGGCGTATGGAAGTCAATGGAAGGTCTGGTTTGTTTTCCCCCAAAAGTGGGAGTGAACCTGTTCAGAGACATTCTATGACGTTGTGCGTATTGTCACTTCACAGAAAATAACCTATTGAATAATATATTAATGGCATAAATATTTCATTTAGTAAAAGTGATGGGGGTTAAAGTAGGTGGGGAGTAAATTATGCCTATGTACAGTATTATCTGTTTGTTTGTTTTTGTGTAAAGGTGTGTGACAGGGTTGACTGCCAGTTTTTGTCTCTGATGTGGGTTCAGACTGCTTGATATCACTAGCAGATAGATTATGTTCACTTGCATTATCCCAAACATTTCAGAATTTAATTTAGCTAGCGTAACGTCACTCATTCATTGTCTTGTCAATGCTGTCATGTCCATGTTATGCTCCGTTTTACTGCTGTAGAAGTCAAAGGTGTGTTTGACTCCCTGCACCATGCCAGCCGCTCAGCGTAGGACAATAAAGTATTGCGAGAGCAGTTACAAGTTATGGCTGCAACAACTAATTGATAAAAATAAATAAAACATTTATTATGAAATAGGGTTGCACGATAAATCGCATGTGATTGTTATGCGCATCTCATCGGAAAGCCGGTTCTAGATTAGTAGTAAATCGCCATCACCTGTTTTCTTCTATCCACTCCACTATAGTACAAGGATCTGGTAGCTGTGTTGAAAAAGTTGATAAAGTCAACTTTTTAAAATTACTTTCTCTGTCTGTGTTGCTTCACTGCTGATTCTTACCATATTTCCGTTGCCAAAATGCGTGCACATACGCTGCCACATCATCATTGTGTACAGATAGTAAAAGGGTCTATTACGAATGTGTACTGTCAAGCTTCTTTCACTTTGATGTCATATGTCATTTGATCTGCACAGCATCGCATGCATAAGTAGTAGATGTAGCATCTAGCGCGCAACTGTGTCGTTCTTTCTATCAAGACAATTTCTTGAGTCCCTTCCGATTAATTTCCATCGGCAGTCAAGGTAAAAACTACAACCATCATTCCACGCTCCTTCACAGGGTCATCTAGCTATACGGACTACCGGCACATCCGGGAACTTGACTGTAAATTTCGTCATCGCCCCTTTTGGGGGAAAACAAACCAGACTTCCCATTGACTTGCATACAAAATAGTGGAACAAAGCAACGCTCGTACACAGCCGGCAGGCGTAAATAACTTATGAAATCACTCAGATTAAACATGTTGAGTAATTATCTGTCCACCCTGCCTGCCATAGAGCGCGAAAGATACATTAACACATTTAATTTGGTCAATATAAAAACATGTCTCTTTCATTCTCCCAGCGTCAAGTTTGTGTAACGGCGCCATCCAGTGATTGCTGGAAAATCGCTAAGCCAGTTAGTTGTATGGCTGGATGGAAAAGTGCACTCATTACTCTAAATATAAAGACATAATATATATACGAAGTACCTTCCAAATACGAAGTAAAATCATTTACTGTCTTCCCTGTTGACTCGATGAGGTACGAGTAAATGTCCGGATAAGACACCTCTGGCCAATGGGAAGCGTTGTTGCACAAATTTGACGCTGTGGGGATGAAGGAGGCATGTTTTTGTATTGACCAAATTAAATGTGTCTTTCGTGCTTTATGGCAGTCATGGTGGACAGTAGGGCTGCAGCTATCGATTCTTTTTGTAATTAATCGAGTAATCGGATAAAATTTTTGTGTGTGTTTTTAAACAACCAAAACAAATAATGCATAACGAAAATGACATGGCTGTAAAATGTTGAAGCATTTGGCTTTTATTTCTAAAACAAAACAGAGGTATTGGCATTTGGCTGCAAAAAATTAGCCTATTTATTTCCATTTTTACCCATTTAGTGTTTATAAGTGCCAGTGCCAACAATTAAGCACTTTAATTTATTAATATGCACAACAGGTTTTATGCTGTAATCTAGCCCTGACATCAAAGTAAATATCTGGTTTATGTACATTTCTACACCTGCAGCATTTACCATTACTAACAAATAATATATCATTTCTAGGTTGAGCCTATTTGCTATGGTAACAACCTGTGTGTGTGCGCGCACGTGCACACACACACACACACATGCACGCGTGCTGTGCATGAGGAAGAGTGAAACCCCACTCAGACGTTCAGTTGCTTCATTGCATTTTGTTACGGCAGAAATACATACATTCATTTTCAATAGAACGCTGCATTGGGTTTGCATCACTTGCATTGCGGTGCATTTAAGGTTAAGAATCCGTTCGAAAAATCACAACATCACGTCCCGCTCTATACAGTGAATGCATGCAGCTGAAATTATTGTTGCGTGGCTACATAAAAGTTTAAGCATATGTGATGCATTGCGCGATCGGTCTGACTCGCGTGAGAGAGAGACAAGGGTGCATGCGTGTGTGTGAAGGGGTTCTTTTTTTAAGCTTCTCTCTTGCAATTGACCGTGAATACGTTTAGTACTTAAAAACATCAAAGCTAAACATCATATCTAGTCAAACCGCATAACGACATCGCTACAAATACAGTATGGGATTAAAATCAGCGGAAGCTACGTTACCTTGTTTTAGAGACGCTTGGTGACACACCAGTGGATGTGTTTCATTCCTGCAAGGCATCCGTTTTCGGTTCAGATGCTGAATGTAATGTAATGATAAGAATAATGATCCCAAACTTTAGACTTTCTCTCTCTCTGCCGTTTATGGACATACTTAAAGGGAAACTTCACCCATTTGCATTAAGCTTTGTAACGTTAGAACCCCAGTCATGTTTTTGAATGGTCGTGCATCATTCCCTCAGTTTCTCCTGAGAGGCGAGAAATACTGATTTCAGTGAGGCACTTCCTTCTTTCAATGATGTAAAAATCGTCATTTTGCGTCATTGAAAGAAGGAAATCCTGTATCTCTATTGAGTGTGAAAGACTACAGACACTCATTCCTCATTTTTCCAAGGTGGGGGCTATGGGTGGGACCCACTCACGCTTCAGACCAATTACAGATAAGTGGGTGGGACTTACGAAAATATACGAACACAGACCGAAAAAAAACGACCAGCCGCCATCTTTATGCTAAGCTAAGCTAAACAGAAGTTGTGGAGCGAGCCAGAATTCATGTTACAATAACAGTGGAAGTTAATCAATATTACATGGAAGAGGGTGATTTTACAAGCGTGATGCTCTAATCCGCTGTTCATTGCACCTTTATGAGCCACAATACTGCAAAGAGCTGAGGCAGATGTAGGAACAGAAGCCCGAGGAGAAGCCGGAGCCTGGGCGTCGGCTGGGTAGAGGAGCCCGGTGAAGAAGCAGCAACCATCGGCCTCTGCTGCGTAGAGAAGCTTGCCTGTTCTCTCGCTGTGTGGCTTCTTTATAACATTTCTGCATCAGATAAGGATATGGACGTTTGTTTGGTGAAGGTTTCTATGCAAGAGAGGAACTTTGCGTGCGTTTGGAACGTTTATTTCACGGACATGTTTCGGTTTACGAGCAGACGCGCTGCGGAGTGTATAAGCTTGGACGGACTCGCGCCGTTTGCTTTCGGTTGAACATTTCTGGATCAGATAAGGATATGGACGTTTGTTTTGTGAATGTTTCTGGTCGCGTGCTTATTTCAAAGACGTGTTTCGGTTTACGAGCACAAGCTCCAAGAGCTGAGGCAGCGCGTCTGTGAAGATATTATGCAGGGGACGCGTTTGTGTGCAGGATGGAGGGATAAACGGACGTCTGACTAAAGTGAGTGTTCATATTTTCTTTGTTATACTAACGTGGCATTTATGTACACAATAGCATATCTGAGCGGTGTTTTATATGTCTATATTGTGAGAGCAGGGAGGCAAATAATAACACAAATGTAATTACAGTAAACAAGAGACAAAAAGAAAATTGGTAAAACTAAATAAACATTTAAAATGCATACACTTTTTTTAAGTACTTGGAAAGACATTTGTACTGCGGATCTGAAACCGCACGTTACTGTTTGAATAAGACTTTGCTACACACCAGGCCAGAGTGTTATTGTGTGTACCACAATGTAACATCACGTTTAAAAGTAAATCATGATTGGTGTCAGTCAGACACAGTGGTGGTGGCTATTTTCTTTGTTTTACTAACGTGGCATTTATGTACATAATAGCATGTCTGAGCCGTGTTCCGACTAATGGGAGTGCACTCAAAAAAATGATACTTTAAACGAACACAATTTTATTGTGGACAGTGGTTCCACACAACCCAGTTAATTTATTTTAACATTTAAGGGTTGTTTTCAGTCAATGCCAAATTATTTATTTGCAGCAACACAGTTGAATAATAAATAACTAATGTGAAGTGGTAATGTTCAACAAAATTATCTTAGTTACTTATCCACAACTTAAGATTGTTACGTTTTCTGAACATGTGTTTAACTTGTTCAAACGAATCAAATATTTTTTGCTTGTCCAACTCAAGAGTAGTTTATTCATACAACTCAATTACATTGTGGACAGTGGTTCCATCCAATTACTTTTAGTTACTTTAACACAACAATGTCTATTTCAAGTACATCACACACAAAAATATACTTTTTGTAATAAACTCTATATAGCATTCATTTTATTCAAAAAAGAAATCTCATACACCAGTTCTTCAAGCCATGTTTATTGCACTTAAACTACAGATACTGTAAAGGATATACCAACAAATGAGATGCACTCATCAACTTGAAAAGCTTGCAAAGTTTTTAAGGACTTTGGATATTACAATGTAACCTTATAACAACATTACAATTTTTTTACAGTTACTGACAAATGAAATGCACGAAAACTCCATTTCAAAAACATGGCATTTACATATGAAATATTAAAACATTCCTTTCTCAAAACATCTGCAAAAGTCTTGGTCTTCAGCGTCTGAACTTTATGAGATAGTTACTTCCCATTTAGCTCCAGAAACAACAACTGCAATACTTCAAAAGTGTACCTGAATTCAGGAAAGTAGCTCAAGTTCAGTGCATATATCAGTCCCATCAGCATGGTTGTCGCATACACAATGTTGTTGAGGTCCAAGAACTCTTAATCCCTTCAATAACACTCCAACATCTGCTGGGCTGTCTTCGATGTCTGAACCATACATTTTTACAACAAGGACTCACATCACCATCTTCTGGATCGCCTCCTGGGTACTGGGTGCATCTGTATCCTGCAGGTGAGCAATGATACAATTATTTTATGTTTATTAATAAGTTCAGAAAATCTCTTATTTACCATTTAATGTTATGCAAAACCACATCACTTGATTCTGTAAAACTGAAGTATTTTAAGAACGTTCTCATTCCATAATGTACAACAGCCAAAAAGTCAAAGAGGGCAAGTATTGTTTGCTTACCAACATACCTTGTTTTCTGCATTAGAAAGAAGGTTTGAAATACCATGGAGATGAGATAAAATAAAAAGTTATCCCAGGTGAAAAAGTACACGTCCATAATGTTCTTAAAGTGCTCTATTTTCATGCACTAATTTTGTACATAATATACTAAAAATTCTTCTTTTGTACTTCTTAAGACAACCTTAAGAACATCTTGTACATTGTTCACAATGTCAGTCTAAATTAGATTTCAGGGCATATCGGATTTGACAAACTCATTGTCCATATTGTGGATCACAACCGTTCTGTGCGTCCTGTAGCGTTCTGCCGTTTTCTGGATTATCTACAATGTTTCTATGGCAATGACGTTGCACTGGCACGACAATCTGCCTCAACATCTGACGTGTTTATGTTTTACGTGACGCAACAGCATGACATAACCGAAAAGCTACACAAATGCAATCAGAGCGGTCAGACTGACTTGGATTTCCAGAAATGCAATTTGAAAAGGATTTTAAACCACCCATGGATGTAGCCCGAAACAGATTTGAAAAAACACTGATTTCATGTGGTTTTTGGCAGTTCACACTTTCTAAATGTGACTGGATTCAAATATCCACCAAAATCAGATTTAGACTGACAGTGTGAACAAGGTATAATTGTACTCCCCTGTTCTATCTTTGAGACACCATGAATATGAACCAAAATGTGCCAAAAATTTATTTTAAAAATGTATTTAGGTACCACTCGTAGCAAACTTGAACCCATCTTTGAAAGTTGGGTTCAAGTTTACAAGTTTTAACTAATACATTTTTAAAACAGAGATAGTATATTCAAAGCACATTTTAGTTAATAATCATGTCTCAAAACAGCACACATAAGTACACTTAGATAATCTTAAGAACATCTTAAAAAGTACTAAAGAATAATTTTTAGTATATCAAGTATAAATTAGTTTAAAAATAGAGCACTGTAAGTACATTATGGAAGTGTACTACTTTTTCACCTGGGATACCACAACATTTCAATTCCTTGATAATACAGCAAAGTATATATATGCACATATACTTACCAAATACTCTTTAATTAGACTGGTCAGGTCTTCATTCAGGTAGACAAAGAAAGATCGGAGCCTGATCAATGTTGTCAGTCTAAATATGTAAATATCAAAATTGTATTAATTGTAGCATTCACAATATCAGGTAAACATTTACCTTTATTTTTAGATTATTATGCAAAATACAGCATGTAAGTGGAAAACAACAACAAAAAGGGACACCTTAAACCAGGGGTGGGCAATTCCTGGTCCCGAGGGCCACAGCTCTGCAGAGTTCAGCTCCAACCCCAGTCAAACACAGCTGAAAAATTTAATTGAAGTCTTCAGCACTGTTTGGAAATTACATTCAGGTGTGTTTGACTAAGGCTGAAGCCAAACTCTGCAGGACTGTGGCCCTCGATGCCCACCCCTGCGTTAAACTGTACCTTTGTTTCTTTTTTACAAGTTCCAGAAACTTTCTAATTCCAATTTCACCAGTGCAAAAAGAAGTTTTATTATAAGGTTTTAATGAGTGCAGTTCTTCATACCCGTGTTGTGGTTTTTAATTCTCGGTCAATTGATGACTCCTCGTTTTGCATAGATCCTTATAAGCTTTGCAGAATATTGATCCATCTTCGCCAAGTATGTAGACACCAATGGGGCTGTTGCGATTCTTTTAAACTCTGCACAAATCTACAAAACACAATAAATTATTGTTACCACAAAGCCAATAAAGTTAAACATAAATGACTCAAAAACTTTTCACTCACCTCTTCCCTTCTGAAAAGAGCAGGCCATCTAGTTTTGAAATCTGCTATTGAAGGCGATTCCTTGACAACCTCATGTCTCCTGATAGAAAAGGTCTTGTCCATCAGCATTCATAATGTTTTCTCATTGTTCTTTTTAATTTCAGACAGAAGTATTACACTGACTACTTCCAGTGTTTTGGATGTCTCCGTTTGTGGATGGTAAGGGCAGTAGTTAACCAAAGCGTTGCATGTTTTTTTTATATGATAAGCAGCACTGGAAATTCCAGCTGGTTTGGGCTTGAGTAAATTGAATTTCACTTCAGTACAGCCAATTTTTCTCAGTTTTGTTATATATTTGGCAAAACACGCTTTTGCAACACAGTCAGAGCTTAATGAAGTAGATGGGGTTGACAAAACTACCGTGTCACAGGATGAAAGTGAAAGAGCTGGTGATGAGCAGGTCCTCCTTTGAAAACTGTGCAGGTGTGGTGGGGTCGAGTTGTCACAATCACTTGGTGTTGTCAGAAATACCACCTTTAGTGTACTTTTGTCTTGAATTTCAGATGTGTACATGAGATTTAAAAACTAATTGCCCAAGTCAGAATCCATGAACTGCAGCCTTAAATGTCCTTGTAGATTACATTGTTTTTCTTTCCTTTGACAGGTCACTCACTGAAGAAGGAATGGCATACTGAAGGATCACCTTTTGTAACTTTTAGCCAGACTGGAGAAGTCTTTGTGGTATGACTGTGGAAAACAAATAAAATTTAGTTAATTATTTTTTTTAAATCAATTGTAAGTATGATTAAAAAACATTAACTTATGAATTGTCCATTTAACAAAATAAAAGCATATTTTACAACATATGCGTGGACTTGTCTTTTCAAAGTCACCAAACAAAGCACCAACCATATAACAATGTAGCAATGGATAATCAATTATCAGCTAACTAAAATAGGCACTGACAGACTTTAACATACAATGCAGTTTACCTAAAAAAGTGTGATATGCTCTAGTTTAAATAATCTGTTTTAATAAAACACATCTGGCTTCAGTCATGAACAAAAGCATCACTTGCCTCATCACTATAAAAACTTTTGGCCTCCTGTAATACTTCAGCAATGGAAACTACACCAGGCTTAAAATCACTCAGTGAATGCTGGTTGTGTTTTCTGTTTTTGTGTGATATAAAAGTCCCATTGACATTTGATTGGAAATCACAACCTGATAACATGCAAAATACCGTTTTACTTTTCTTTAAGTGACTGTTTATGTGAGCAAAGTATTCTTTTTCTGATGACACTGCACTGCATGCCTTGCACACAAATTACAAGTGAAAGTGGGCCTTTGTCGTCATGCAATATTACATCTGTAGCATAATTCCTACTTAATGAACAAGTAGAGCATAACATGTCTTGAATATATCAATTTGAATATGTAAAATGATATCTATGATAACCCCACAACGCACGTGCAGCAGTCTTTAATGTTTTAGTAATTTAACTTAGATCACAAATTTTACATTTCAACATAACTTTAAGTAAATATTCATTCAGAGTAACAACAAAAAATAAACTTTAAGAACACCTTGAGAAAATGCTCTGACTAAACACAGGAAAATACGTTTCAAAAACTAGTATTATCACCAGTAAAACAAGTTCAATGGCTAACGTTACCACCGGAACACGACAGAAAATCGAAGTTCAACTCACCACGAACACGTGAAGCAATCCATTCATTTTGAAACGCACAAATCACACAGTTTACAACACTGCTGCTATCATAAAACACTAAAAATCACCCGAAAATGAACAACACGTTTAATACCGTTTAAACACAAGTACATCACGTTTAATACGGTTTAAACACGTCACACGACAGATCGCGTGAAGCACTCCATTACATTTGAAACGCACAAATAACACACTTTACCTCACCGCTGCACAAATGACGTGAAATCATCACCATCGAACACAAACACCATCGACTTCAACATAAAATAAAGTTGCCTCAACAATGTTTTAAGATAGATTGAAGAAAAAACGTATTTAGTTCACTTACCGGAAACACCATCACCTGCGCCAGAGCTCCGCGCCGTCTTCGTGGAAGTCGTTAAATGACGTCACATCCGGTAGTTTGAATCGCAAAAGTAAACCAATTACTTTAGTTTAAAGATAGGTAGTTAGGTAAACTAGAGTGAATAACAAATTGATTTAGCATAACACATTACACTTGTATTTTGTCTTAAAAATAAATGTGTATGTTTTAATGTAACTAAATATATTTGTGTATAATGAACAGTGCTACAAAACCCATTTTTTGAGTGTGGCTTGCAGAGCTGTGCATTGTGGTGCATAGTGGCAGTTGCAGTTTTTCATACAAATGTGCTCTAAAGTCACATTTTGTCTTTTCTCTGTCAAATAGGCACAAAATTCTACATTTATGTTACATTTTGACTACAAATATGACTCACTTTCTATAAAGATTAATGTTCCTATCGGTGAAATGGCCCTTTAACTAAATTCAAAATGTATCACGCGCTATGATGTACTTCCTGAACATTGAACAACGTTCCGTGTGAATCAGATCTCGGCGCGTGTAGTGCGCGTCATAGGAATTTAACGAGGCTTCGAGGCAGAATTTTTGCCTCGAGTTAATTTTTTGAATCGAGTTAATCGAGTAACTCGATGAATCGTTGCAGCCCTAGTGGACAGATGATTGCTCAGCGTGTTTGATCTGAGTGATTTCATGAGTTGTTTGTGCCTGCCGGGTGTGTGCGAGCGTTGCTTTGTTCCGCTGTTTTGTATGGAAGTCAATGGGAGGTCTGGTTTGTTTTCCCCCAAAAGTGGGCGTGAACCTGTTCAGAGACATTCTATGACGTTGCGCCGGTTGTGCGTATGGCATGGTTACTGTTTTGCAACCACTAAGGGCAAACAAAACAAGTTTTAGGAATAAACACTTCACCTACGCGAGTAACCCCTAAACTTTGTATAAGTTCTTAATTTTGCTGTGTAACATTTATTACAGTGCTTTTTTGCTATTGAAATGAATGAGTCCTCAATGTGGGTTCAAATGTGTGAAATTACTTTTTAAAATCAAGATTTTCATCTGGCACAGAATTAAAAAGTCATCTTCAGATTTACAGTATAGGATGGACAAGAATCTCTCAGAGCTCCACAGTAACCATATAACATTTACTCTGGCAAATACTCATAAGTTATGGACCATAACACATTGGCATCGTGGTGGTGGATTTTACACACACTCAAATAGTTTTTCTCTGTACCTTTTTTAGAACAGACTGTGAGAATCAAGCGACATTACGCTGTCATTCTGAAATGACTTTTTAGCTGTAATATCATTTGTGGTTTGTTAATAACAGGGTGTGGCCTCTGTAACCCCACCCTCCTCCTCATCCTCCCTTGACCACTTATCACAGCATAGTCTGTGGTTATGGGTGGGATGTTCTTCTCTTGCCCCGAGGAAAGACAAACAATGTAAATGTACTGGGAAATTTCAGATGATGTGATTCCCTTACACACAGATTTTAGAGAAGTCTCTGAAAGACACAAATGAAACGGTGCGTCTAATGTGCATGGCAAAACACAGAGATTTTTGGAGGTGTTCTTTTGAAAATGACAGACAGTTATTTTTATATCTCAAAATAGAGACACAGTTACTACATCATCACTACATCACGCACCCTTCAACATCAGCTCTACATCCTTTTTCATTCTTGGTCCTTGCATTCACACAAGGGTGTCCAGCAATTTTCCAAATATTTTAAATTCATATTATTTTAAATGCACTTTTAAAAGAAATGAAAAGCACATTTGGTGCTTTACTAGTTTTTTGATATGGCTACTGCCATTTTATATACGTAAAAGTGTCAAAGACAGATTTTTTTTTATTTTTAAATTTAATTTTTATAAATATGTGACTCTAGACCACAAAACCAGTCATAACTCACACTGGTATATTTGTAGCAATACCCAAAAATACATTGTATGGGTCAAAATTATTAAAAAAATTATTCCAAAAATCATTAGGATATTAATTAAAGATCATGATCTATGAAAATATTTCCTACTGTAAATATATGAAAATGTATTAGTAATGTGTGTTGGTAAGAATTTCATTTGGAAAACTTTAACTCATTCACCGCCAGCCTTTTTGAGAAAAGTTGCCCACCTGCATTTTTGTGATTTTAACAAAATTTTCACAAAATTCCTTGCAGGAAAAATCATTTTCTATAAATATATAAACATACAAATTATATTAAATTAAAGAACACACCCTCTGCTTTCAAACAAACAATAAACAAACAAACAAACAAACAAAATGGGGAAAAAACGTTTCATTATATATTTACTTTTTCTACTTAATTTAACCACTGAAATATGGATATTTCTCTTCAAAAAGCTTAAAAAATTGCGTTTTTGTAAAGGAATTTATGTTAGAGATCAGGGGCCGTATTCACAAAGAATTTTAAGGCTAAAAGTAGCTCCTAACTGGCAAATTTTAGGAGCAACTCCTAAAAATAATGGGCGTGTCACTCCTAACTTTAGGACTCCTAATTTTTTTCACTAAAAGTAATTCACGAAGCATTTTAGCCCTAAAAGTAGCACCTAAGTCTGGGACAGCTTAAAAGAAGTCGAGAGGACTCCTAACTCACTAAGACCTATTCACAAAGAATCCTAATGGCTTAGGTGCTGTCTGATCCTCCTTAACACGGACAGTTTCACCAACTCAAAAGCTTTGCCTAGACTTAAAAGCACACTTTAATGTAAGCATATTGTTTATGACATTTGTTTTTTACAATTCATTACATTCATGACAAGCAGGAAGTTTTTAGAATTACATGAAACAATAATGATATTATGATATTATATATTTAATATTGTACACCAACGCCATGCTTGCCCGTTTAAAGGCTGCAATCTGACTGCGATTGTAATGCATACCACCGCCTCTCGCAGTCGTCCGAGTCCGCGACATAAGCGGGAATGCTGCATTGATCTGCAAACAAATCCTCTCCCCATGCGCGGGTTGATCCGAAATGAGCGTGTGCCTGCGGTTACGAGTCACCCAAAAATATTTTTTATGATATTCGGGTCGCGGTCGGTCGGGTCTTTGAAATAAAACTGCCAGTAAACTATTTTAAACAATTACTACTTTAAAAAAAATGCGTCCAGGAAGCGGGTCGGGTATATATCATGTATGATCCAGCGTCTATGGTCTTTTGGCGAGTTCATAATCCACCGTCATTTATTTATTACATTAGGCTTCTTCAATATGGGCAACATTTCCTTGCTTTAAGTAGTTTTTTTAGGCTAATATGTAATAATAGGATGTAAATTAATCAAGCAAGTGTTAATGCAATGTCATTTTTTATTATTAGGCAATAGGGAATGTGGAGTTGACGTCACGCTGTGTTGGATTATGTGTAATCCGCCATCTTTGCAGGCACGCGTCCTATCCCGCTGTATTTGAGTTAATGTATTGGAGGTTGTTTTTGTATTTTCTGTCGAGATTTTAATAAACTTCGATATGTTTGGTCAGTACTGCTCGATCAAGCAAGTCACGCGATCGTTCAGGGAGGAAACTGAACAACGGAATACGTTTTTCCAGCTTTTATTCGTGGAAAAAACAAAGGAAGCCGGTGCAGGAGCTGACGAAAAGACGCCGGATCGCGTGGTTTGCATGCTGTAATCAGGAGAAAAACCTTTACTTTTCAAAAAAATCCCTACATCAGCGAGAGTGTGTTCGCTGCATTTTCAGTCATTCAGTAATTTGTGATTAATAAAAGCAGAACCACTTAAATTGTCTTGTTTTTATGCTAACACTGTCAAACTAACTTGCAAATGTAAGTTATTGATTGATTCATTCATTCATTTCTGAGCACCCTAAACACATGAGTTATAAAAATAAATATTTAGACAATTTTGACGATTGTAACATATTTTTTATTAAATGCAACTGCTCCACTGATTGTGACTCTTTAAATAACAACGTTAGCTAAATATTTAGCATTTTGTTTGTTTTAATAACTTGGCCAAAACAGAAGTGCCATCTTTTGAACATGTGTTGATTCATCGCGCGGAATACAACGGAGAAATTATTTTATAGAATCATTAAGGTACGTAGGTATTAACACATTGTCAGTAAATAGCTGGTTTGCCAACCATAAGACTCCAAAAGAAGAAGTGTCACTTTACTATAAGCTTGAAGGGATTTATAGCTCTTAAACTCCTGCAAAGTGTAAATAAAGTCCTGCAAAAACAAGGTAATTGACCAGATATGTAAGCGGAGGTCCGTAATCCAGTCTTGGGCTGCTAAATCATGGATCTATGTTGTTTATTTGTCCAAATAAAGTTTTTTGGCAGTAGCATTTAGTTTCTCCCGATAGGGTCCCTTCTCTTGTTCTTTCAACTTCTCGATATCTTCCGTTTTTCTTCAAATTTACCTAGTTTTAGCTTAGCATGCCCAGAATTAAATGGCATAGCGGTCGTCGGTGCCTCTAAACATGGCGCCCACGTCCCATAATGCAACACTGCGGTGACGTACATTAACATTCCCTATTGGCGGTTTTCATTTGGGTATTAGCTACCTTGATTTAATTTAATTTCATTCACGACTTTTCTTTTATATATGCATTTCAATGGCATTACTATTATTATTTAGTGTAGGACACAGACATATCTTGATGTTGTAATTCCATGATTTGGTGCGTCTGTGTTATGTTCCGCATGACAGCCTGTCAGTGTCATCTAACAACCAATCACCGTGGTCATTGCGAGGCAGCTCGTGCATGAGAATTGACGTCATCCGTAGCAATGGAGACTCACTCTTGGTTTAGGAGTTATCATTTTTCCTTACTAAAAGTAGGTCTGAAAGGCGTTGTGAATAACTTTTAAGAGAAAACTCCTAGCTAAAATCTTTTAGTGCGATTTAAGAGTACTCTTAGTGGTAAGATAAAATTCTTTGTGAATACGGCCCCAGACTCAGAATGACTATCAAACATAAAGGCAGTTAAAATAAACCATTAACTCTTTTTAACTTACGTTTTTGATAAATTCGATTTGCCATCTGGTGGATAAAAGCGGTATTACACTTTCACTTTGAAATTAGTCCAAAAAGGCATATTTATTAGTTAAATATGATCTCATAATTGACGAGATTACTCATCAATGGCGGTGAATGAGTTAAAGGAGGGGTGCAAAGCCAATGTTGACATTTAAAATCACATAAACAAACACGCTCCTACCCCGATAGAATCTGGACCTTCTTTTGATAGACCCGCCCCTCACATATGCAACCCAGGCAATGATCGGTTAGTAGACACGCCCCTTACTGCTGATTGGCTACAAGTGTGTTTTGGTACTCTGCTCGACTCCCTTTTCCAAAGCGTTTCTCAAAAATCATGCACCCAGCCTTTAAAGATTTTTTTTATTTTAACCCCCCCAAAATTTCAGATTTTCAAATAGTTTTATCCCTGTATTTATTAATTAATTATTTATTCAGTTTTCATGTGTTGCAAAAATCTTAATTTAAAAAAATTTACCCATATGACGTTTTGTGGTCCAGGGTCACATAATTTAAAATCTTTTGTTAATTCAAGAAATAATCCTTTACATGTAAACCCTAAATGTCAAGCATCCTGTATTCTGTATGTCACAAGTTAAATTCATTTTTATTTTTGATCAAATTAAAACACATATGTCATTCTAACCCAAAATTTTATTTGAAACACGTAGCCGTCTTAAAATCCTAACAGTCTTTACTGGATTTTGCCTATGCATAAACAATTTCTTGTTTCTTAGATGTTTGAAATGTGTTCTGGACATTTCTTGATAAGTTCTGTGAGATTCAGCCATCTTTTGTGGGAAACTATGTGTTTTTCCAGGTATGAGAAGGTGCCTGTGATCCTGGTTGGGAATAAGGTGGATCTGGAAAGCGAGAGGGAGGTGTCGGTGAGAGAGGGGCAGGCGCTGGCCGAGGAGTGGGGCTGTCCTTTTATTGAGACTTCTGCCAAGAGCAAGACAATGGTGGACGAACTCTTCGCCGAGATCGTACGACAGATGGACTACGCAGCCCAGCCGGACAAAGATGATCCGTGTTGCTCCTCCTGCAATATACAATAACCCCCCTGACACTGAACACACATTACTGTAGCTTTATTAGACTTTTCCTGTCTGCAGTTTTTCATCGTTCTGTATCTACAGACTCACAGTAATCTTAAGCATTTGTTTGTCACTTTAAATTCATGATGGCTGAGACACAGAAGAGCGCTTGCCTTGGGTTTCACCGGATACTTTTGTGTGGATGACTTGAACTTTTTTTTATTGTGTTGGTAGTTTTATCAGAATTTTAGAGGGCGAGAGAGACTCTTAAACCTAAGCCTGGTTTATAGAAAGGCTAATTACTTAAAATTGAAGTTTTTTTTATAAAAATAAAAATACTTTGTCCAGTCCCAGCTTAAAGAAATACTCCACTTTCTTAAAAAAATCCTGATAATTTTTCTCACCCCCATGTCATCCTGGATGTCGGTGTCTTTCTTTGTTCAGTCGAGAAGAAATTACGTTTTTTGAGGAGACATTCTAGGATTTTTCTCAATTTAATGGACCCCAACAGTTTACAGTTTAAAATTGCAGTTTCAAAGGGCTCTAAACGATCCCAGGCGAGGCGTGGGGGTTTTATCTAGCCAAACCATTTAAATTTTCGGCAAGAAAAGTAAAAAATATGCACTTTTAAACCACAACTTCTCGTCTTGTACTAGCCGTGTGATGAGCCAGCGTGACCTTACGTATGAACAAAGAAAGATAATTTACTCACCACCATGTCATCCAAGGTGTTGATGTCTTTCTTTGTTCAGTCGAGAAGAAATTATGTTTTTTGAGGAAAACATTCCAGGATTTTGACCTTTCCACGTCATTTTGCAATTACGTGAGGTCGCACTGGCGCGTCACAGAACTGGAGATAGACGAGAGGTTGTGGTTTAAAAGTGCATATTTATTTATATTTTTCTTGTCAAAAATGGCAGTCGTTTTGCTGGATGGGGCCCTTGTGCCTCGTTTGGGATCGTTTAGAGTCCTTTGAAACTCTGTTGAAACTGCAATTTTAAACTGCATTAAAACTGTTACGTGTTGGTGTCCATTAAAGTCCATTAAAATTAGAAAAATCCTGGAATGTTTTCCTCGGAAAACATAGTTTCTTGTCGACTGAACGAGGAGGGACGTCAGCATTTTGGATGACATGGTGGTGAGTGGACTAATCCTTTAAGAAGGTGGAGTAATCATTTAACGGTAGACAGTGTAGACATATAATTCATGTGTAGGTTATATCCCCCAAAACTCTTAACACTGTGGGACTCTTTGGCCAGTGACGGATGGGAGGATTTTTTTTTTTGATGCAAAAAACACTGACATTTTACACACTGTTATCTCTAATGATTACATTGTAATGATTGTTTTATTAGAGAAACACTTTCTCAAAATCATCTGCTTTTCTTTAGTTTCATGCAGGAGTAGAAAGCCACAAATGTATACTTCATGGATTATATAAACCTAAAATGTTTTGCAGTATGTGATTGTATGACAGGGTGCTATCTTACAGTTTTTGTCTAAATGCTTTCCTTTTTTATGTACAGTCAGACATAAGGTATACTTACTTTTTACTTTACGTTTTTTTTTACTTTGAACCATATTACAAGTATTTAATTTCCAAGTAAAAGTTGGAATTTCAAAGTTTCCAGGTTAAATGCAGCACAGCAGTGTTTGTGTAGATTTGAAGTGAACTTTTAAATTTCCGCTCTATAATTATTATATCCTGTGACTTTACAGGGCTCTCTCTCGCTCTCACACAAGTCTCTGTAACATCTCGGTCCTCTTTCTTCATTTGTTTTTCTCAATATTCTGCCATGGTTTTGTGGCTCATTAATGCCGATGTTGATTATTAGTGGACTGTAAATACATTTGTACAGAGGTGGCCAGTTTTCTTGGTAACCTCTTCGTGGTTGATCTTAAGTTTAGACCTCAAGGCCGAACAGAGAGATTATGGAGACGGATGGTGTGTATGTGTTTTAATAGAGAGCTCTGAGTCAGTATTGATTTTATATTTTTTTATGTGTACGTGTGCTTAACTCTCATGAATGACTGAACGTTGACACTTTTGTTTGGCACCTAAATAAAGTGCATTCAACACACGCAAATGCATGCGCCTTTTATATCCAAAAATGATCATAATTCATGAATACATTTGCAACATGTGTTTTTATAGATGTGTGTTTGTGAGACACACACACACACACGTCATTTGTTATCAGTCAGATTTTGTGTTTATGGGTGGGATAAACACTAATGGTAGCAACGCAATATTTAGCAGGAGCATCCAAACTGACTTTTTTCCATTAGTAAAAACCGAATAGTGCTTGTGAAAATTATGTGTAAAATCACACAATAAAGTCATATGAAATGAGGACAGCATTTATATCAGTAACTTTTGTTCATGGAGCTGCCATTATCAGATCATACAAACCAATTTCTTACTAGAAATGCAATCAAAATGTGTACAAAGTGGAAATATAATTTTATATACACTAAATTTGTGATCCAGCCGCTTTCTTGGCCCCCATTTTAATTTTTCGAACTTGACCAGGCTCGACCTATCACATTCCCCATGCGCACGCCCACGCACAGAATTGTGGGACAAGACGATAAAGGTATCTCAGGTGTCAGGAAGTAAAACAAACATTGAATTCAGACGTGCCTTGATGCCTTCCTCCCTTGAAATGCTGCCTCTGAAGGAGCTTTCGGACACAGCCAGTGTGGTTTAAACATAGCAACCCCTTTAGTGTACAACTCAAGCACATTGCATTCTGGGATATGGTATCCAGAATGCATTTACAGTGTGTGCACTTACAGTGTCTTTATCCAACAAAATACTTAATATGGCTGAGGTTTAGGGTTAGGTTCATAGGCTTACCTAGTAATTATACAGCATGTACATAGATCCAGACCAGTACTGTGAAATCAAATAAAGTGCTACCCAGTAACCTATGCTGTGTGCCTGACCTGAGCTTTCATTTCAAGTCATTTTAGGAGTCATTTTAGTGAATGTATTTCAGTATTTGTTGGTAACACTTTACAATAAGGTTGTATTTGTTAACCATTAGTTACTGCATTCGCTTACATGAACTAACATTGAACAATACCTCTACAGCATTTATTCATCTTCGTTCATTTCAGCATTTAGTACCTTTTTAAAATCAAGTGTTATAACTTAATATAATCAGTGCATCATGTACTTATGTATCCTCTTGATCCCTGCACATCCCAAAAAGGGAAAAATGACTATGGTGTACCTTCTGTTCCACATCTTTGGAATGATCTGCCGGTTGTGACAAGATCTCTGTAGGCGTCTTTAAGAATCGGCTTAAAAAACATCTCTTCCACAACACCTAACTTGCTTTTTCTATTTTTCTATCTTTATCTTCTGTCATAAAAAACTACTAACCCTTGGTTATGTACACTTAGATTTGATGAGACTAGTTCTAGTGCACTTATTGTTGTTCTTGTGCTGCTATAATTGCTTGTTACCTCATTTGTAAGTTGCTTTGGACAAATGCGTCTGCTAAATGACTTGATGTAAACTAGCATGAATAACTTTATTGAAAAGAATTAAAACATGCTGAAAATATTTGTTCATGTTAATTAATTAATTTACTATTTTTTTTTACTAATTTACTAATACAACCTTATTGTAAAGTGTTACCTATTTGTTTGAGAATCATATTTGCTGTTTTATCAGGTTATCATGCATTTGGCAGGCACCAACTTACAGTGCAAATAAGTGTATACATTTTTTTATCAATATGTGTTTTTTTTATCAAAACTACAACAGTTGCACTTAACACAATAATCTACCAACTGAGGATACCAACAGGATATTTTTTATTTACTGGACACCAATAGAGACAAGAGAACGAGAAAGACATGGGAGAGTCAGATGTAATGTAATGCAAAAAACACTGCACTGTCCAACGCTGTTCTGCTATTGCTCATTTTACAGTGTCTGATTGTTTTCTCTGAGTTAGGTCTAAAAATATTTGGCAACACAATTTATGTTATTTTAGTTGTTTACCAAAACTTATTAAAGTTGCAGTTCTAAAGAAAAGTAGTTGGAAATGTAATGACAATATTCAAATATAACAATATTCTCCTGAAAACCCCGGAAAAAAGTTTTAGAATTTACTTTTTTTCCTTTTAAAACAAACACATTCTTTTGGTAACAAACACATTGCAAAAAAAAAAACACTTAATTTTAATTTTATGAAGTCCACTGTAGTGGACAATGGGACTTTAATGTTCACTCTCAGAAATAAAGGTACAAGAAGGTACTGAAATTGTCACTGGGGTGGTACCTTTTCAAAAAGTACATTAAAAGGTATATATTGGTTTCTCAAAGGTACACATTGGTACAGTAGAGGTAAATCTGGTACCTTAAAGGTGCAGTGTGTAAATTTTAGTGGCATCTAGTGGTGAGGTTGCGAACTGCAACGAACGCTAAGTCCACTGGTCACCTATCGCTTTTTTAAACGGATAGAAAAGCTACGGTAGCCGACACCGGACAAACATGTCATCGTTGGAGACAACTAAGTAAAAAAAGTTTGTCCGTTAAGGGCTTCTGTAGAAATATGGCGGCACAAAATGGCGGCTTCCATGTAAGGGGACCCTCGGTGAAAGTAGATAAAAACGTCTCATTCTAAGATAATAAACACATAACGGTTCATTATGAAAGGTCTTTATACACACCTGATAATATAGTTTCTATATTATTTTGCATTCCTGTCAAGAGATCCTTCTAAAAATTACACACTGCACCTTTAAGGTACATATCTGTACCAGAATGGTACATATTAGGACAGTCCCAGTGACAACTTTTGCACTCTTTTTTCTGAGAGTGTTCTGAATTACATTCATCTTAACCCTTTAACTCCCCCCCCCCTTTTGAGTGGGGGGGGGTGAAAAGGTGATCTGCATGTTCAAATTACTATAATCAATCAATCAATGACAATTTATAGTTTTACACTAAACTACTCTTTGAAGTTGTGAATATTAAATGAAAAAATAGTTATACCCATTTAAATTTAGTTGAAATAATAAAAAATAATGCAATAAAGTATATACTCTCTAATCAAATGTATATCAAAATTAAAATGTTTTACTCTCAAAACACCACAACAATAAAGATACAAGTCTCAACTAGTTCTGAACCAAATTTCAAGTTAAAATAACAAAAAATGAAGTTTCTGTCACACTTTTAGTGGTTTTGCCAACCAAGGCCATGCACTAGGTGTCAACGGTTAGCTGCATTATCTTGTCACAAGTGAATAAATTACTGTCTCTGCATTGTTTTTAATGCAAAAAGGTTTTGAAATATGAAAACTACATTCTTAGACCTTTTCAACTATGTATAGGTTGTCAAGATTTTTGAAGATTCATAGATTAATTTTGAAGAATATTATATATACTCATATGTATTCCTACGGGGTCAGTGACAATTAATACTAAATTTCCATCATCAAATGGCCTTGAAATATAAAAACTACATTCTCTGAGCTTTCCAACAATATATAGTTTGTCAAGGTTATTTCAGGTTTATAGGATATTTACAAATAAATATGTATTAACATCTTGGGCCCACCTGTTGGCCTGCAACATTTTAGAAAATGACTCTTACTACATAATTTATTTTTCAAAATGGTCTCTTAATATGAAACTAAATTCTTAGAGCTTTCCAGTGGTATATAATTTGTCAAGATTGGTGTAGGTTTAGACTATGAAATTATTGTTTAAAATATGTAATGCCAAACGTCCCACCTGTTCAGTGTTTTTGCCTTTTGATTCAAGCTTCACATTTATTTTACATTCATTTTTTTTACCACAATGTGCATTTAAAGGTTATGAGTTTTAAATGAGATATTAGATCCAAGATGATATTTGATCCAATCTGTACCATTCTGACTTCTTGGAGACACATAGGAACATGTTGCTCTTATTACATCTCACAAATGTTTTGCTTTAAATCTGGGGATTCTGCATCTAGAAACGTTTTGGAATGTCTAGCATTTAAGGCAGATGGATTGCACCATTTCCTAAATCTCCCATTTGGGTGTGGCTTTCTTTTAACACTTTACAATAAGTCTGTATTTGTTAACATTACTTAATGCACAATAAACTAACATGAACAACTGTATTAACATTAACAAAGATTAATAAATGCTGATCAACTATATAGCTCATTGTTGCTTCATATAAGTTAATGCATTTAATAATGTTAACAAATACAACTTTATTATTAAGTGTTACAAATTATTTTATTCACACTTCTCAGCATCTGTTAAAGAACTGCCTATTACAAGAAGTGAAACATTAGAACAAAGTCCTGGTGTCCACTACAAAGGACATCAAATAAAAGTCGTGTTTCGTAAGGGTCGGAATTATTGCACATATCTGAAATATTGCTAAATTTTAAGTCTAGACTAAAAAAAACTGACGATTATCAAGAAAATATATAATCTGCAAACGAGTATCACTTACTTACCTTCTTGCCATAAAATGTGAAAATGGCAATTGTTGTTATTTTGAAAAGAAAGTTTATGTGCTCTGTAAGACCCATCACAAATATGGTATTACTATGGAGGATGTCATCTTCACAGGACAGTTTTCAAATAGGTTGAATAAATTTTGCTTGACTTCGAGGTCTGACACTCATGTCCACTATAGTCAGATGACAAAAATGAATTGAGGAGGATATAATTATAATCATTATTGTCATGAGATTATAACCTCAAATATTAGTCTGTAGGTATGAATATATCTGTTATAGTGTGTCTACAGGAATAATCCTTTAGGATCAACATCAATTTATTTGCATTTTCATAAGAAATCCGAATTTAGTGAATGATGCTATATTATGCTCGTGTGTCTGTATTGAGGTGCGTTATGACGCTTTACTCTGCAGATGGCAGCATCATATGTGTGTCTCCGTTAACCGCGTCTGTCTGTAGTGTCGGTTGGAGGTTCGGCTCCGTCTGTCCGGCCGCAGACATGGCGACTCCGCGCGTGTCCTGCAGAATATGAACCGGGTCAACGCGCTCACCTCACAACATCGCCGTTTCAGTTCATATTATCAGTGGGAAACCGCACACAAGTGGATTCAGAACTGAGGTAAGTGCGCAGATTTCTTTCACTCAAGGCGCTGTGTGCTCGGAAGAGATTAGGAGGTAAATCTAAGCACAGATTGAGTCTGACATTACCGTTATATTCCCGTTATAATGTGACGCGAGCCCTTCTGGTGTATCAATACATTCACGATGACAATGACACAGTATATCTTTATGAAGACTTTGACATTGAACGCTGTAGCCTGCAGACCTGTGCTTTGTTCAGGCACATCATGCTTGCGTACAGAGGCAACTATCGCTTGCATTATAATCAACGGAGCTGCGAGCGCGCGATGTGACGCGTACGCGTTTTCTGTTGACGGATTGACATACTGCAGCCGCTTCCCTTGTCCGTTGAGAGGACGTTAAACCACATCGTTTAATGTATGTTTGACTATATTAACATAATGTAGGGTATTAATACCTAGTAGCCTATATTATATTCATATCCAACTTCTGACCGTGGGCTAGCTCGTGGTCTTTTGTTTCTTATCGCAGGTGTAACAATACTAATATGGATGTATTTATCAGTTTTAAAACTGCTAAAATGTCATTTTTACTAGTTTATTTCATATTCAGATAATAGATTATATAAAAGTCCTAAATAGATTTTATATTTTACTGTTGCTGAATAGTGTAGCGCTAACTACTGATTGGCCCGGTGCCTGTGTGAACGCGCATACGCGCGGCTTCAACTCGACGCGTCGTCGATCGATTGAAGAGTGAAAGGTAAAATGAGATTTCCTTTATCTACTACTACTAACCTCTCTAAAGTCTTTGATGGAAATACATTGATGAAGGCGTTTGTTTGGTTTTTATGATTTATTACTGATAAACAGTCACTAAATATGATCCATTCCCTGAAAGTGTGTATTTAATGCTCGCATCAAATGATCAGATTTCGACCAGAAACGCCGTTTTACTCAAAGTATTCCCTCATTTATTTAGTAACCTGACTGAAATGATTTTATTTTGGGTCTATTGTGTTTTTTCTTTAAACGACACATTTGATAATAATGTGTTATGCATCACGTTATGTTGTTAACTTGAACTCACTCAAGACTTTGTAAATCTCATTAATTCAGTACAGGTTTAAGTTAAAGTGACGTAGTGACCAATGTATGTAACTCATACTTGGAATGTGACCTCTGCATTTAACCCATCCAGTGATTGTGAATAGTGAACACACACACACACCCGGAGCAGTGGGCAGATCAATGCAGCACCCGGGAGCAATGGGACAGGTGCCTTGCTTAAAGGAATACTCCACCTTCACAAAAAATCCAGATAATTTACTCACCCCCCTGTTATCCAAGATGTTTATTTCTTTCTTTGTTCAGTCGAGGAGAAATTAAGTTTTATGTGGAAAACATTCCAAGATTTTTCTCCACATAGTGGACTTTAGTGGACATCAACAGTTTACAGTTTCAATGTAGCTTCAAAGGGCTCTAAACAATCCCAACCGAGGCATAATAGTCTTGTCTGGCCAAGCCATTGTCATTTTCGCCAAAAATATAAAACATTTATACTTTTAAATCACAACTTTTGTGGAGAAAGAGGAGCGTTTGGACGTTGTATGTGGAATGATACTAATTAATGTCTTTGTGTCAGTTTTGTGTTATAAATGGTCTGCAAGTGTGCGTTACACATATGACCTTTGACGTGATTATACGTAATATGTAAGGTCGCGCTGGTGCATCACACAGCTAGTGCAAGACAAAAAGTTTAAAAGCACTTCTTTTTTTCGCGGAAATTATGAAAGTTTTACTAGATCAGACACTTATGCCTCGGTTGGAATTGTTTAGAGCCCTTTGAAGCTGCACTGAAACTGTAAACTGTAAGTCCACTATATGGAGAAAAATCCTGGAATGTTTTGTTAACTGAACAAAGGACAAACATCTTAGATGATATGGGGGTGAGTAAATTATCAAAATTTTTTTATGAAAGTGGAGTAAGGAACCTCATTCGCAACGTGCTGGCCAAGAGACATGAACCAACAACTCTCGGTTACAAAAGACTCTCTAATCATTATGCCACGACTGCCCAGATGTCCCACATTATTCTTAAGATAAGATTTACTTTTCATTTGAAGTTTATTTGTGTATGAGGAGAAGCATATTGTCACATATGGTTAGGTGATCAGGGAGATTAGCCTTTGTTATTACATATTTACTTTATTTACCTGTAGTATTCCTGCAGCTATTCTCTCTCTCTCTCTCTCTCTCTCTCTCTCTCTCTCTCTCTCTCTCTCTCTCTCTCTCTCTCTCATATGTTGACCTTTGCTTTGGTAGGTTATGACATCAGTGCTCTGGTATGTGTATTAAAATTTGAGAGTGATGAGAACAGACATAGACAGATTCAAGAGGTTGGACATTTCTTTAATGGTTCAACAGAAAACCTTTAAGATTTTTAATAACTTTAGCATCATTTGCTTACTATATACAATTTGCCACACCCCAGATGTCCGCAGAAGAATAGAGAAAGATTGACATACAGTCTACACAACTGCATACAGTCAGCATTGTTTTGTATATATGTTTAATATGTTAAATGTTGTGAGAATGGATCCATCTTCCATCATTAAATATATTTAGAAGATTGCAATGTGTTTTTTAATGTTTAGTTTATTTATTTATATAGCACGTTTAAAACAACAGGTGTTGTTGCCAAAATAGAAGAAAAGGACAAAATATCAAATAAAATAAAACCAATAACAAAATACTAGTAGACAATATTTGCACATAAGCAAATGACCAGATAAAACATTATGCACCCTTAGCAAGACTTAAAACACAAGAAATAAAAATGCGTCTTCAAAGAGGATTTTAACACAGAAATGGAAAGAAGATCTGATAGAAAGAGGAAAATTATTCCAGTGCCTAGGAGCAGCCACAGAGAAAGCCAGATCACCTTTAGATTTGTACAAGGAACTGTGAATAGATGTTGACTAGATGATCTGAGGGGTCTTGAGACAGTGTATGGGTTAAGAAGATCGCAAATGTATTGAGGATCACCATGCAAAGCTTTAAAAGCAAACCAGTCAAGAGAAGCCAGCACAGGTGTAATGTGCTCACATTTTTGTGCCTGTAAGCAGTCTGGCTGCTGAGTTAATGAATGTTAAAGGGGTGGTTCAATGGTATTTCAACAATTCTGACTTATTAACATGGTTATAGAGTTGTTTCGTCATGCTAAACGTAGGCAAAGTGTCAAAAAAGCAGTTGGGCGTGTTACAGAGTATTTCTGTGCCGAATGCACTGCACCAGGGTTCGTACAAGTTTTTTCGATTACGGGTCCAGCTGTCGTTTCAGGGGTTTCTATACGTATCACTTCTTTATATGGGCACTTCCCCCGGAAAACCCCGCCCACCCGTCAATCAGCGGGAGATGCTAGAACTTACAAACATCACATCACGTGACAGCTTTAATTTAATAAACTCAACAATGGCACGAAAAAAGAAGTGTGTTTTTGGATGTAAGGAGAAGAGAGTCAGCCTTATGGAAACAATGGATATAGTTTATTATCCGGAGTAGCAGCAGAGTTTTGCGTGTGTGTTTGATGCGCTGGATTTCATTAAAAAGTCCCAACCAGGTCATTAGTAGCATGCGATAAGTAAGACTTCTGTCTTATGTTGGAACTAGTCGCGTGCATATTATATAAATGACACAAACATGTAGTGAATCATAAGTTAAACAGTGTTGTAAAGTGTTGCTAGCCTGGTCCAACCAGACTCTCGTACATTCATTTTATTTGTACAGAGAGTCTGGCCACGCTCCATTGCAAAGCGTTACTTCCGTTAAGGAGGGTGCTCTATTGAAGTTTAAAACTATTGGATCTGCCCAGAGTCACTCGGGCTCTGTCATAACCAATCGCTAACGTTTGGTCGTAACGTATATCATGCACCGAAACCGTCCGGAAACAACAAGTAAGAATAATCAGACAAACAAAACTTACAAAACGTATATTCGCCAGTTTTGCAACAACGGACCGAATAGCTTTTCTCACGTCTTTCTCCGCTGCCATTACTGAACTACAACTCAAACTGACGCACGACCTCAACGTCATCGTTCTTAGCCACCCCCATCCGTTCGCTGAGGGGTCCTGCAGATTGTTGCAGGAGAAAACGAAACTCTACCGAGCAGTCCCAGACGTAGTACTGAAGCGAAATGAAAATTAAGCGGAAGCACGTAGGAGGGCGGAGCCAGACTATAGTGTTGCATGACTCGTACTCGCTCCTCCCGCGGTACAACTCCTCCTTCTTCATTTTTTCGTACGTTATCGGAAAGATTCAGTAAAGCTAATATTTCTTTTATAAATCTGATTAAGACTCTTCAGAGATATAAAGGATATAATACTACTCTATGGGCACTCCAGATTAACATCAGCAATGCAGGAACAATGTGTGTTACGTGAGCTTTAACACACATGAGATAAGTGTACACCTCATATTGTAGCAATGTCAGAGTAAATCTGAGCATAATGTTTCTGTGTGTGTGTGTGTGTGTGCAGGTTGAGTGAGAAAGATCATGGTGGAACAGGGTCAGACATCTTCAGCGGGACAGAGGTTAGGGGCACCAGAAACCCTGGGCATCAGCACCCTGGACCCTGGGCACAAACCCCCTGTGATGCCACCTGGAAAACAGATGACCGTCAGAGTCCTGCTTCTGGATGACACAGAAGTGACATTCGACTTATCGGTGAGTTGTTGTTAGACTATCTGAACTATGAGTAGGATATATGTTTTTTACAACCTCCTGGAAAACAAAATCTGAGTTTAGTGGCTTTTGGTCCATGTGTGTTAGCTTGAGTTTGACATTTGGTTGCAGAAAGACTTTGATTTCTGAAGGACAATGAGCGTGTGAGAAATCTTTAGTTCTTTGGATAAATATAGAGCATTGTCTGTGCAAACCATCATCTCAAATTATACGCTGTTTATCTTGAAATCTGCAGCATTGTAGATCTGTCAAACCACTGAAGGGGATGAGGTGTGTTTTGAGTTTGAATTAAATTAATAGTTTACACTAGTGGTCTCCAACCTTTTTGTGAGCAAGGGCTACCACAACCGAAATAACAATCTGGAGGCCTACTTTTTGATATAGTTTACTCAAAACTTTTTTCTTTTACTTGTTGATTTGATTTTACTTGTTGATCTTTGTTTTTAAAAAGTTAACATACATAAAAGAACCCAAGCTAATATAAATAAATATAAATTGATAGAATGTGCTTTCCGTGCAGGCAATCTGGTGCCTGTGGGCACGATGTGGAGACAGCTGGTTTACACAATAATTTACTTCGTGTAGGGGTGTGACGAAACACATACTCCATGAGACGAGGCAAAACACGAGATTGGGTTCACCAGAACGTGACGAGATTTTTACACTTTTTAAGAAACCCTCAATGATAAAATATATGAATGGAAAACTGAATTCACATTATTTTTTTTAAAGTTTTACTTTTTGTCACTAACAATTATTTTGCTAATTGATAATGAAGTAATTTGAAATTTGAAACATTTATTTGGTAATAAAAATAGACCCAAGTGAGCAATAATCTTTACAATTACATAATAATGACGATTAAATAATAATTGGTTCAAATGAAGTATCAAAACCAAGTAAACCCATTACATTAATATGTAGCCTTTGTAATAAAAACCAGCATTATGTATTATAACAAATGCCTGCAGAGGGCGCTAGCGGACTGGTCTCGTGGATGTTATCTTTACTTTCACTTTAGATTGAGAAAATGCTTACTTTTAGCCAAACAACGTTTAAATCTATTTGAATCAACAGACAATCACAATGCATCTCAGACTTTATATGAGGTCCCAAATTAATATTATTGGAAACCCAAACAAAAAGCACAACGCAGTAGAAAACATGTTATACTGTAATGCATGCACAGTAAAAGGTTTTGCCACAAACTCAACTTTATGCTGATATCAGGAGACACTGGCCATTTCTCAAACAGAAAGCTGCATCCTCCGGAGGTCACATATGCAGGCTGCATGTGTCTAGGTTTATTTCTGTTAAAGGCAGGTTATCTCATTTGATCCAGAAACATTTTTAGTTATGCTGGTTAGAGGTCGACCGATTTATCGGCCGGCCGATTAATTGGCCGATTTTTGGCATATTTTTAAAAATCGGCCTTGGCCGATTTTGCTGCAAAATTAGGCCGATTAATAGGCAGGCGCATCTGCGGGCACCTAAGCGCTGTTGTAGAACTCGTGACGCTGCCTCTTGCTGCAAGCAGATCGCTCCCGTCTCGGGTGTGTGCAGCCATGCCTTGTTTACAAACAGCTTTACTAAATGATGGCGGATCGCACGAATTAAGCAGCCAGTACAAAAGCGCGACGGGCTTATGTCTCGCGGTGCACTGTCCGTGCAAAGATTAGGCTCATTTCATGTGATTAATGAGTGATGATGAGTTTTGTTTGCGTGACAGATAGAGAAGAGCCGCGCGTGCACGCTTTCTGTCTCCCTGCTTTTATTACTCAAAACAAAACTGACTCGATGGCGAAAGGTCGGAAGACCAAATCATATCCACAAAGGAAATGTTTTTCGTGTTGTTACAGTAAGACTTTGTTTACAGTTTTGCGCTGCTCAGCCTGGATTAGAACACAGCGCGTCCGATTCGCGAACTGACTCCTTTGAACGGATTCGTTTGAATGAACGGTTGAAACAACAGATCTGTCCCAACACTAAACTCACAAGACGTCACTGTCAGCACAATCAGTCACTTATAGCGCCTCAGAAATGAGAATGTAAATGTGTTTAGAAAGATTTGCCCTAAATAACAGTCTCAACTAAAAACCATAGACATTTACCATGTTAACTTTATGATAAATAAATATTTTATCAGGTCTACCAAATAAGGATTTTATCCTACAAAGCAATAAAAGCCATGGTAAAAAACTGATCAAAGATTATGACAGCAGAGTGTCAGGTAATATCTGTGTCTGATAAATGCATGGTGCAGAGGAGGTTGTAAAACTCTTCAGAAAGACCAGTCATATATTTTTAAATACTTTGACTTAAATAGTGACATTTTTGCATTTAAAATATCTGCTAATGATGATGAGAACATTTTGATTATTATGTACATATAGAAAATCGGCCAAACATATCGGCCATCGGCTGCCCTGATTTCTAAAAAATCGGCATCGGCATCGGCCAGAGAAAAAGCATATCGGTCGACCTCTAATGCTGGTTAAAAGTCTCCTCACATTCTGATAGCAATCACTATGTTAAGTTGTTTAAATGTATTTGTAGAAATTCATGTCATCTGTGAAAGAAATGTTCAACCAATCATAGATTTCGGTCCAAACGGAAGTTGCCTTTTTTGTGCCTCATCCGTAAGCGTAATTTGAATGCCACCGCGCAGCTTGTTCACGCAGACACAATGGGCCCTATTTAACGATCTAAAACGCAAGTGCGAAGCGCAAAGCGCATGTGACTTTGTGGGCGGATCTTGTGCGCTGTTGCTATTTTCCCAGCGGGAGAAATAACTCTTGCACCAGGCGCAAATCAATAAGGGGTTGGTCTGAAGTAGGTTCATTATTCATAGGTGTGGTTTGGGCGTAACGTCAAATAAAACAATCAGAATGCTATCCAATATTCCCTTTAAACGCAAGGGCGCAAGTTGCATGGCGGGTTGCTATTATTATGACGGATTTACATCTGCCTCTACACATGACCTGACGCCAGCAGAGGACATCGGTGCATCCACCCTCACCGCTGAAAGGGTTTGGGGGCTTTGAAATCGGACCCAAGAAACACAAGCCAGGTCCAACCCCAAAGTACACTTACAAATCAAGTTCATATACATTAAGGTTTCTTATGAAAACATTTTAATTATTATTTACATAAAATAAACGTAATACAGCCACACAACAAACTTATGAAAATATTTTAATCGTTATTTGCATGAGAATTTTTTAACGCAGCCACACAATAAATAAAAACTATCACCACAATGCTCCCCACTATGATTTCCCTTATCTCATGTGTTAATTAAGCAATATCGTTGAGTAGGAGTGCGATATAGCTCTATATCATCACGGCTGTGATTAGGCCAGAGGCACGAGCTTTTAAATGTGGACATTGATCATTTACTTTATCGTGACCTGACTATTAAAACATGTTATGAGATATCGCCACTGGTATATTTATAAGCAGCATGCAAAAACATATCTCTGACACTTATAAAAAAACGTTTTATATAGTACTGACAAGAACAAAGTTTAATAATAATAATCGAGTGCTTGTATCACGTTAAGAATAAATGAGAAAGCAATAGTAACGTTATACAAATAGTTTTATTAACTTTTACCTCGCGCCAAAACAATAACAACACAAAAGACACTAAATGTGAATTAAAAAACAAGTAATAGTTTGATCATGACACCAAATACTGCTGATTTGATCTCATTTTGACGATCATAAACAAACAAGGCCAACATGAGAGCCGGGGTATCTCTGTCAGAAATGTAGCCCAGAGAGGGCGGTGGTCAGCGGGGCGAGTGAACACTGATGTCCGCTCATGCTTTGGTTCTCATTCGTACCGAATCTCACTAAGCAAACGTTCAAACAGGCGCTATCTTTACTAATCGACTGCAGATTTAAATATAATACATATACATTCTCGACTGAACTAATCTTAAAACTACACTTTGTGACCAAGAAACGGTAATATAAAGTAACGGCTTTTCCGTCCATTGAGTTGTTATGAGCTTCAAAGCAGCCGAAAGTTTTACTTGTCATTCTGGCCGCCCTCAAATCCGTGGCGGAAGAAGTAGTTCTCATACAAAGAGGCTTTTAAAATAACTCCGTTGTTGTTTTCCAGTTTTCGTTTTTCAAACGTGTGCCGTCGAACTGTTGTATAAAAGCAATATCGCTCTCGGAGTCGTGTGATATAGCTCTATATCATCACGGCTGTGATTGAAATATAGCTCCAGAAAAAAAACGAGTGTTTATATTCCTCTTTCCAAGTGTTAATAATCCACACGATGTGACAAGACATTTCTCCCATTAACTGTAACGTAACATCCAAGAGCGCCGATCTTTGACTAATAACTTCAGATTGGGGATTCAGACTGATTTATGAGCTAGTAAACTAATGAGATACACGGAGAGTGATTCAAACAGCGCGTATGTGTTTTTCCATTCAGAGATGAGCCTGCTTAGGACCTCCATTCACTAGGTGGCGGAATAATACTAAAGGTGAAGCGGCTACAGTGCTGTTATCAGCACAATATCGTATGGCTCTTAGCCAATCAGATTCGAGAACCAGAAAGAACTGTTGTATAATATTTTTTATTGTAACAATTTATGATTTGCAAAAATAACTGTTGCATCTGTGTAGATTAGATAAGCAAAGTGTGTGCGCGTTGTGCACGCTATACATTATGGTCAAGCATGCGCCCTTAAAATAGAATAATGAACAACGCACAACGCGCCACTGACTTTAGACTAGTTTTTTTTGGTCAGTGGCGCAATTGTTTTTTGAAACTGCAAAATAGCATCAGGGATGGTTTGCGCCGGAACACGCCTCCTTTTTTGCGCTGAACCGCCCAGGGAGCGCAAGTTCATTCCCTAGTTTGGGAAAAACGCACTGTGCGCCGGTGCAAAATACGAGTGATACATGCGTCACTGACAAAGTCAATTGCGCTGGGTGCAAGATAGGGCCCATAATGTCATTGGTGCGTTCACGTGCGCTCACCTCCCGTCTGTAAACAGAGGGAGAATGGCAAACTTTCCTGCTGAATTGACAACCTGTACAGGAGCCACAAAATGAAAGACATCTTTTAAAACAACAGCAGCAAAAACTGCCTGGATCAACAAATAGCAAAAACCCAAATTAACATGGGTAATTTTACCACTAGATGAAACAGCTGCAGGAGGCAAAGGGTCTGAAAGGATCGTTGCACTGTTTATTTTGGTAAGGTAGGTACGCAATATGTTTGTATTGAGATGGATTCCGATATTCAACTTTGATGAAACATTGTGTCGCTTATGAAATTTGTGTTTGTTATACAGATTAGCGTAACAATATAGTTACTACACAACATTTTGAAACCGAAAATGTTTTTTAATTTGTACTGCAAAGTTTTCTCGCTGGTGACATGAGATGTGACCGTCTGATCTGTGCGTGTTCATGTGTTTTGAAAGAGGCGTGACTTTGGATGCCGATTTGAATGGAGAGTCGCATTGGGATTTCATTGCTAGTCGGCCTACAGTTTCCGATAGCATTTTTCAAAATGTGATACCCTACCTTTAAATTAGCATTACATTCACAAGTCATAAGCATATTACAACAATTTATGATTAACTAAATATAATAGAAAACGTTATAATTGTTAATATTCTGTAATATGCAGTCTACAAATGCAACCTCCGAAGGGATGCAGCCTTTTGTTTGAAAAACGGCCAGCATTTCACCTCCACGAGAAGTCTCGTGACATAATTAATCTTTCTAAACATTTTTTATCTCGCGAGATCTCGTCACACCCCTACCCTCATGTCATCCTAGATCTATATTACTTTATTTCTTCAGTCAAACACATTTAGAGCTATATTAAATAATATCCTGGCTTTGTAATGGCAATCAATTGTGATTTCCAGTCATCTTTAGGGTCACATATATTTGTTATTTATTGTTTGGGCATTATCTGTGACTGCCAACATATCATCTGTGTGTAGATGTCACTGTGTGTGATCAAGCTTGTCTAAAAAGTTCTCACTGTTGTTCATGTTCACATCTGTTTGGGACTTTCACAATATAAGCTCTGTGTTTAGACAATTCAGCCATAAATCTACTAGATATGATGAGACTGAATCTGATTGTAGTACAGTTAAGGTTTACTTCTTCTTGAGGTGTTTAGTGTGAGATATCGTTTATAACGTGTGTTGGTTTACTGAGGTTTCTAAAAACATATGACTAAGGGTTCAGATTGTCTCTGTATTATTGCTGTATCTCTGACTATCTGTTTGCTTCACACAGCATCATTTGAGGTTAAAATCAAGCAATTTTCTCACATTCCTTCATTTCTGCGGTCTGACATATTTCACAATTATAGTTTCTCCCCAGTCAGAGGCTGTGACCGCCTTTACATTAGAATTCTTCATTTTCATTATGTGTGTGTGTGTGTGTGTGTGTGTGTGTGTGTGTGTGTGTGTGTGTGTGTGTGTGTGTGTGTGTGTGTGCTTGGATAACACACAAAAGAAACACCTGCTGTTCACAATCTCAATGCCGGCTGTTATTTCTGACCTCATCTGTGTGCCCTTAGAGAGCATGAATAAAGACTCTCTCTCTCTCTCTCTCTCTCTCTCTCTCTCTCTCTCTGTGTGTGTGTGTGTGTGTGTGTGTGTGTGTGTATGGGTGGGTGTGCGTGTCTCTGTGTGTGTCTTCAGAAAATTTATTATCTGTTGAGTGCTTACAGAGAAATGAAATAAATTATATTTTTTATATATTTTTTAAACATTTTTAGTATTTTTATTCTGTGTTTGTGTAATTTGTGTGTGTTTGTGAACTGGAATGTGTTAAAGGCAACGTGAGCATGACAAAGACAGTCTGTCCTCCTGACTTGATGGTAAAAAGATCATGACAGAATGTATCAGATGTTACAAACCAGAAGGGCTGAACAAATGTTTCAGGATGATTTTGTCTGACTGAACATCAGTTCCTACATGGAACACGTTAATGATCACACACACACACACACACACACGCACAAATGTGCTTAAGGTCTATTCACCTATCCCTGTTGCCTTATGACCTTTTATTAATTGACTTGGCTTATGTTAACCAGATATAATTCAGTTTGGAGAGAGAGAGAATTTTGAATTTAAAAAGTCCATTTAATGACAAAAAAGGTCAAAAACATACATAATAACATATATACACATTACATATTCACAAAAAAATTAAACATGTACATACATGTAATACAACATCTTCCTAATACAAAGAAAAACCTTACTGCAAAAAAGATGCAAAGACTAACATCCCTTCGGTCAGGACTCTGCCTTGAAGTCTTGTTAAATTTGTATTTTGTCATGGTGGCAGAGTTCTGGCAGTCCCTGGCCTTGTGTGGAGGTTCATGCCTTGTTTTTGTGTTTGGCATGTGCCTCCGGTGTCTTGTCCTCTGACCCCGCCCCCTCATTCTCCTGCTTATTAGTAATCATTGGTTTTCTCTCATCACCTGTTCCCGCTCGTTATCTTGTTTGCTTTCTTCTATTTAATGTCAGTGTATCTTTAGTTCTGTGCAGGATCATTGTGCTGTGTTCTGTTCCTCGTGTTCATGTTTCCTTGCTACTCAAGATACCAAGTCATAGTCATAGTTGTAGTGTTATTCGTCTAGTTCATGTTTTATGTTGTTTACCCCCTCGTGGGTTTTTGTTTGTAATAAAGTGTTTTCTGTTTTTCCCCGACACTGTCTGCATTTGGGTTCATCTGTCCTGCTAACCCTCACACCTTCACACACAGAACACAATGCCTCATTACAACACCATTTCATTTCAAAGGACAACAGGTCATTCATGGCCTTAAAATAATTAAAATCTGTAACTACCCTTGACTTAAACAAATTGGTAAGAACCATCAGAACACCTTGTCCAGATATGTTTTCAACCTTATTTTTTCTGCTCACATAAATTGCCATTTTTGACTGACCCAGAACAAAATTCAACAATTGACATTCAAAAGGCCTTTTTCTTACATATTTAAAAACACAAATAAACATTTGCATAGAAAAAAAATGTTCTAAAACACAGAATAAAGGTCTCAATCTACAACAATTTATAAAAGCGAGAAAAACTGTTTCTCTTTGACCACAAAAAGGGCAATCAGGACTTATTTCCGGATTCAACACTGAAATGAAAGCATTTACACACTGTAAAGAAATTCTGTAAAAATTACAGTATTAATGGGAATTACTGGCAACTAGCTGCCAGTAACTTACTGTAGATTTTACATTTATGTTATTTACTGGCAACATTTTGTTCAAAGTTAAAAGAACATGTAACATTTTCAGACTTTATCTTCTACAGTAAGTTACTGGCAACCAGCTGCAAAATTACAGCAATTTTTTTACAGTGCAGCTATTACCCCATGTAAAATCCTCCATTGAATATCACCTCCCCTCTTGGGTAACGGTGGCTTATATAGTGCTCTCCATTCACATTACGCCAAGGAGTATCACATCTGTTGTTCAGGACTTTCTTATTAAAAGCTTTCACACAACTTTTATACATTTCTTTAACATTCAGAGAATGAGAGAGAGAGAGAGAGAGAGAGAGAGAGAGAGAGAGAGGTCAATATATATATCTGATTCTGATCTGACCAACAACTGTGTTTAAATCATTGTCTATTGGTCAACTATTATATTATACTAAATTATATTATATTATATTTTATTATATCTAGTTTGTTTTTAGACATTTTCTTTCTCTACCTCATGATTTTTTCCCAGTCATCTTAACTTTCAGTGTTGGACAAGTTACAGTACACTCTAAAAACAAACAGTGCTAAATAGCACTAAAAGTGGTTTTTGGCTCGTAATCATAGAGGAACCATTTTAAGTACCATATAGCACAGATGAAGTACTTGTGTTGCACCGGTGTAGAACCATATGCGGTGCTATAGTGGTGCTATATGACCCCCATATGGTTCTTCCTAGGTGCTGTATAGCACTAAAAATGGTTCCTCTATGATTACGAGCCAAGAACCAGTTTTAGTACCATTTAGCACTGTTTGTTTTAGAGTGATTTTTTAATGCCAAAAATCATTAGTATATTACGTAAAGATCATGTTACATGAAGATATTTAGTACATTTTCTAATAATATATTAGGAATAATATATCGTCGCTGTCCAAAACGGTTATTTTTCAGGAAGTGAAAAAAACATCGTATTTCAAAAGCAGCTGAATGTAGCATTGTCATACTTGGTACGACATCTTTAACCATATTCTTGCAAGTGTAATGATATAATCCACATTTGACCAAAATTGATTTTAAATGGACATACATGCATATTTTACAGTAACGGTGGTCGATACGCGTTCTTCCGATCATTAATTAGAATGCCCAAGTCCCGTTTCATATTGACAGATGAATACGCTTAGTTTATTAAATAGCCTACCTCTTGGTTTATTAAATACGCTTAGTTTATTTAATATGAATTATACATTTATTAACTGTCTCTTGCAAACTATGAAGGGACAATGAATCAATACACTGACATGGTAATGCTAGACAGATACTTTGTTTGCACAGTCCTACTGTAATGTTGTCACTCCTAGACGTACGTCTGGCGTCAGGGGGGAAACGTTTACCTCGATGAAGGAAAGTCAGTAGGTACGTTTACATGCAACCAAATAATAACCGTTTGTAATCATATTGATGGCTCAATTGTATTGAAAAGCCTTCATGTAAACACCTTAATCAATACGATTGAGGACGATCGGATGCAAATTTTGGATCGTATTGAAGGGGGTGGTGTACTCCGATCTGTGATCTGATCTGCAGGGGAAAAGTACGCATGTAAACGCATGAATCGTCTCACCAGGCTGTGTTTATTCGGCTATCCAGTCCTGAGCTTCGATAAAACTTCACGAGACCGGCGAAATGCTTCCATAGGGCGGGAGATACGGGGGTGATTGACAGCTTTGACACCAAATAGATATACGTGAAAATCAGATGACATGATTTCACAACTTTTTATTGGTCATTTAGGTATGTGAAGCATACTGTATACGGAAATGAACCTGGACATTCAATCCGTTGAAAACTCTCAAAATCTGCAAAATGGACATACGTGGTTTTCATCGGACACCGACGATATAATATATCGAATATAAAAACATTATTTTTGTGAGTGGAGTTTGCAAGGATTTTATTTGGACAACTTTAAATATTTTCTGAATATTTGGATTTCTGCACCCTCAGATTCTCAAATAGTTGTATCTCATACATCAATGGAAAGCTTCTTTATTCACCTTTCAGATGATGACTCTTATAACTGGTTTTGTGGTCCAGGGTCACATATCATAAAAGAATAAAAAAATCTGACATAATTGTCTTCATGGGCCTCCAATGACATCAGGCTATACATTTGATAAATTCAGGTCATGAATTCATTAACGCAAACCTTTTATGTGCATTTCCTGTTGAATTTACAGTTTGTGTTTGTCTTGTTGTTTACAGCATCAATGTTGTGGTCGGGTTTTGTTTGATATGGTCTGCTCTCATCTCAATCTCATTGAGGGCGATTATTTTGGCCTGGAGTTTCACAACCATCACAGACAGACGGTAAGTGAGAAGAAATGGAGCAAAGCAAAACTTTGGGATGAACTTTAAGCAGAAGGGCTGTGTACTCATCTGTGATCTACTCTACAGGTCTGGCTGGATTTACTAAAGCCCATTAGAAAGCAAATCACACGTAAGATGCATCACAACTCTGTGTGTCTGTTTCTGTGTGTTTAGTGTCTGTCTGTGGTTGCTACAAGACTATTTTTAAAAGTTTAAACATCTTCATGCTAGCCCTATAAAACTGTAACACAAGATCTCTAGAAGTGATTGTGTGTGTTTGTGTCCAGGGTCCAAACACACAGTTCTTCGGTTTGTTGTGAAATTTTTTCCCCCCGATCATTCACTTCTGCTGGAAGAGCTGACCAGGTAAAAACATTTCTGGCATTTTATATATAAAGGCCCTCGTGTGTCTGTCATCCTGATTTATGTGTCTGTTTTCTCTCAGGTACTTGTTTGCTCTACAGGTGAGACAGGATCTGACTAGTGGACGCCTCACCTGTAGCGATGCCAGCGCTGCTCTTCTGGTATCTCATATCATTCAGTGTAAGTTAACAATCAATCTCACAGTGTGCAGTTAAACTCTAGCAGCCTTAACTAGCTGTGATGTGCACAGACCTCTGCAGGGGCGGAAGGACCAAAAACAACACTTTTAACTTTGAAAACTTTCTGCGAAAGATGTTGATACAGATATAATGCATAACACACCAATAAAAACAAAAAGAAGGAAGATCCCTAAATCTAAATCCCTTACACCCCATTCAGACGACAAGCAGTAGCAGAGCGACGCGATCTCATTCATTTCAATGGAAACTGGGCGACTTCCGGCGACACGAGCGAACGTGACCATTGGCGACAGAATGTAGGCGCGATTAGCGACGGAGTCGCGCGACAAAAGTTGAGAAAAGTTTAACTTTATGCAAATTAGCAGCGAGTTTCACAAGCGACTACCAATGGGAGTGAAGTAAGTGGAGCACTGATTTGTTGTTTACAACATGGGGTAACGTCACACTACTACGCAACCAGAAGTGGGAACGCCCACAAGCGACATCAACCACCAGCGGCAGGCAAAGAGCAGCGATAACATCGCTGGCTGTCTGAATGCGGCTTAAATAGTTTTAAATATTATTTACCTTTATGTTTTAAAATCCTGTCCGAATATAAAATATATTTGCAGCACACACATAAGGAGTAATAATATTATTTTAAGTAATATTTTTCAAAACACTCAGGGCGCTGTCCTAGTGCTAAAACAGCTCTTCACACTTGGGAAATCTCCTGTTTCTTACAAATATAACAATTGCTCATTACAAGAATAGGAACAACCCTTTTAGGTCGTGCGCTAGGTGCTCAAACCATTTTTTTCGTCGTTAAACTAGCAAAAGTGGATTCGAACATGCATTAAGTGCACTTGCGCCATGCGCTTTAGACCATGTGCTTAGATCGTTAAAAAAGGGCCCTCAAACAGCTATAAAATCTGAACTTATTGCTTTATTAAACATTCAGAAATGAAAATTAAACTGAAGAACTGTAGCAGTGAATCCATGCACATTCTTTCAGGAACCGTTATGTAGTCGTTCAAGGACATGTTTATTTTCTTCTGTGTTGTTTGACTCTCTCAGTTTCTCTGTCTTTGAGCTGTCAGTCAAATACTCTGTGTGTGTATGTGTGTTTATCTAGCTGAGATTGGTGATTTTGAGGAAACTCAGTGCAGACAGCATCTTCTAAACACCAACTACATTCCTGATCAGATGGCCCTGATGGACAAAATTATGGAATTCCACCATAGACACATGTAAGTTAGCAGGCAAACACACTCGCACATGCATCAGCCAGATGTTTCTAAAACACACTTGTAAAAGAAACGGATAAGACCCCCAGATTTCCATGCAAACCGCACATAGCAGAAAGAATGTCAGACACATCATAATTGTGTTGTGTGTGTGTGTTTGTGTGTGTAGTGGGCAGACTCCAGCAGTGTCAGATCAGCATCTTTTGGAAGTGGCATGTAGGTTGGAGATGTACGGCATACGACTCCACCCGACTAAAGACAAAGAGGGGACGAGACTCAATCTGGCTGTAGCACACAGTGGTGTCCTGGTGTTTCAGGTATATACAAACACACACACGCATATATGAGAAACAGAGTGCTTTACATGACATGAGTTTTTTTCAGGGTCACACCAGGATCAACATTTTCAGCTGGTCAAAGGTTCGCAAGCTGAGTTTCAAGAGAAGAAAGTTCCTTGTCAAACTAAGAGCAGATCCGAGCGTGAGTCTCATTCCTGTTTCTACCTGCATTTACACTAAGGGGGTGTGCACACCAAAGCTTTTAAACTTTTTTCAGCCGACTGCCACCATTTATCAGCTGAGCGCTTTGGTTGCTGTGAATCTTTTGCTTTGTTTATCAGTTGTTGAACGATGTGCTCAGCATGGAAAAAAAACGCCAGCTGCTGGCTTTTTTGAAAAGGGCTGCGCTTCAATTGGAAACAATTAAAAAACATGCAGTACGCTGGCCGCCAGTGTAAAAGCTTTGGTATGCATGCTACCTATAGCATCATATCAGAATAAATATTCCTGAAACACAATGGAGTGTGACACTAATGGCGCTTTTCCATTGCATAGTACCCCACAGGTCAGGATGGGTCAGCTCACTTTTGGGGGCTTTTCCACTAGGTACAGTATGTAGTACCTGATAATTTTGTAGTACCACCTCGGTCAGGGTTTCCAAGAGAGCTGAGCTGATACTAAAACGTTAGGTAAAAAACACTAATACTTGCTAACATCAAAAAAGTTCATTTTATTTCTCATTAATATACACTCAACACCCCATCTAGACAGAAAAAAACACACATGTAGAGATTTTTGCAAATGTATTAAAAAAAATTGAAATATCACATGGTCATAAGTATTTAGACCCTTTGCTGTGACACTTATATTTAACTCACATGCTGTCCATTTTTTCTGATCCTCCTTGAGATGGTTCTACTCCTTCATTGGAATGTATGGGAAACACTGCATTCCAATGATGTTGCTCGCCCCCACATTTTGTATGATGTCATAGCAATAGGTCGTGCAAATATAACGACACGCCTATAATCCCTCCCACTCTAAAGTGGTACTAAACTCAATGGAAAAGCTAACCAAGCCAAAGTAAAGTGAGTTGACACGACCCGACCTGTTGGGTACTATGCAATGGAAAAGCGCAAAAAGATTGTGGGTTCGATGCATGAACTGATTAAATGTCTATCTTGAATGCAATGTAAGTCACATTGATTAGAACTGTTTGCCAAATGCTAAATGAGTTCTCTTTCTATCTGTAGCAGAACATTGGTCCAGACACTCTGGAGTTTTTAATGGCAAGTCGGGACTGTTGTAAAATGTTCTGGAAGATCTGTGTGGAGTATCACGCCTTCTTCAGGCTCTACGAAGAGCCCAGAGCGAGACCCAAAGCAGTGTTATTCCCCCGTGGCTCCTGCTTCAGGTTCAGGTACTGTAGCATCATGTGTGTACACATAAAGGCTTTTCACACTGCGCATAAACTTGGGTTATATTTATTCTAAACCCTGCTTTTAACGGCAGGTTAAGGAGCGTTTTACACTTGAAATTTATAAGCTGGGTTATTACCACATTTTTCCAGGGATTAAGAAACACTGCTCTGAAGCTCTGTTAGCACAGTTTTTGTGGGGTTAACACAGTATTGCAGTGCCAAACGTGTACAGTGTAAAACAAAGAGACCACTCTAGTTTTGACAAGACCCATGAAAGATGTGACACAAAGTTTTGCGTTTTTCCAAAATATATTTCATTTTTTAATACATGTAAAAACATTGACCATGTTTTTCCAATTTTAATTTTCAGTAAATAAATGCAAATAAAAACAAAATTTTATTAAGAATTGGTCAGAAGTGCTGTCGGACAGAATGAAACAAAAATACCTATAAAACACACCCCTAAATAGTAACAAAACTGAAAGGGACCATTGAAATGATCTCTTAAAGGTGACATAGAATGGTTGAACGGAGTATTTATCCTTGTTCTGTGATGTGACATGTAGACATTTTTTGTTTGGGTCTGTAATGCCTTAGAAGCTTCCTAAAAACCTCTCTCAGATAGCTCTATAAGGGTGGAGGATTTTTAACAAGTGGTTTTGCACCTATTTGGCTCCCCCTACTGGCTTAACTTGCAATCTCATTACTGATTGGCTGACTTTGCTGCCACTCAAAAAATGTAGCCAATTAGTTTAAAGTGGATGGGCAGTTAGATGCCTGTGATGTCATAAGCATCAATTTTTTTAGATTGGGCTGTTTTCTGGCTGACATTTCTAAAAGAGGGATTTCTATGAGACCGAGATGTTTAGCATGTTTAGCACTTTTTGTATGTTTGTGAAAGTGGGTAGACTACCATTATTCAACAAAGACAAGGTAAAAATGGGTTTTCATTCTCTGTCCCCTTCTCTTAATTTGTTCTGTGGCTGAATATACATAGATATGTCATTAGCAGCTGTTTCTATATGCCGCTATATGTAAATCGTCTGCCATATTGGAACGGTCCAAGCCGGCACATTAACCAGTGTTGCCAAGTTTGCGGTGAACACGTTAAAACTAGTGATGCGGTTAACGTCTCCTGGGAGTTAAATCTTGAAGGATTAAAGTTAGATTATGAAACCCAGGTTTATCTCTGAACCCCTGGTTAAAGTGGTGTGAAAAAGTGTTGCATGTTTGTCACACTTAAATGTCTAACCTCTTGAAAAGGACCCCCACTCTAGCCCAAACCATGAAAAGACCTACTTTCACTAAAAGGGTTGTTTTTACTAAACCATTTAGAGCAGGGGTGGGCTTTCCTGGTCCTGGAGGGCCACTGTACTGCAAAGTTTAGCTCCAACCCTAATCAAACACACCTGAAAATCCCAATCAAAGACTTTAGTATGATTTGGAAATGACATTCAGATGTGTTTGATTAAGTGCCAGTCAGCCCCAAAATAAAAGTCTTTTGTTTACATGCATACACGTTCGTTCTTATTATTTTTCTTTATCTTAGCATAAAAAATGCAGTTTCCACATCAGGAAATAAAACACAAAGATTGTTGGATTCGTTATCTAATTGGCTACATTCATTCTTTCTAGTCATTGGAGGAACGAGCGGGTCAAATGACGTCAATTTTGTCTATTCATCTTTGCAAAATTGTTGTAATTCAGCCACATTTGAGGGTTTTCAAGCATGAACCGCTTTGTTAAGGTCATGCCACAGGATTGAGGTCAGAACTTTGACCAGGCCACTCCAAAGTCTTTATTTTGTTTTTCTTTAGCCATTCAGAGGTGGACTTGCTGGTGTGTTTTGGATCTTTGTCCTGCTGCAGAACCCAAGTTTGCTTCAGCTTGAGGTCACAAACAAATGGCCAGACATTGACCTTCAGGATTTTTTCAGGATTTTTTTGGTAGACAGCAAATTTCATGGTTCCATTTATCACAGCAAGTCTTCCAGGCCCTGAAGCAGCAAAACAGCCCCAGATTATCACACTACCACCACCATTCACTTTCTTTCTCATTTGTTCCTGAATTTATTTGGATCTCAACATGATGTGTTGCTTTTGAGGATCTTTTGGTCTACTTCACTTTGTCAGGCAGGTCCTATTTAAGTGATTTCTTGATTTGGAACTGGTGTGGCAGTAATCAGGCCTGGGTGTGGCTAGAAAAACAGAACTCAGATATGATAAACCTCAGTTAAGTTATGTTTTAACTTTTTCACACCGGGCCATGTGGGTTTGGATTTTGTTTTCCTATCATAATAAAAACCTTCATTAAAAACTGTATGTTGTGTTTACTTGTGTTATATTTGATTAATACTGTATTTAAATTGGTTTCATGATCTGAAACATTAAAGTGCGACTACCATGCAAAAAAATCAGCAAGGGCTCAACACTTTTTCACACCACTATAAATATGAGAAATTGTGAAACAAATGGTTTATAACCCATGGCTAACTATTTCAAGTGTGAAAAGCCCTATACAATGATTCATTGTATCCACTGTGCATTTGTAGATAGATATCTACAAGTTTAATTCTGCTCATTTTGTTTAGTGTTTTACCCATTTACTCTTTATTACCCTCTCTTCTCTGCAGCGGCCGGACACAAAAGCAGGTTATAGATTATGTGAAGGAAAATGAGTTTAAAAAACTGCCATATGAAAGGTAAGTCTGAGTAGAATTCAGTGCTGCCGTTCCTTTAAGATTTCCGTGGTATCATCATAAAGCGTGCACATGTGTTTGTACAGTTTGTGGTTGTTGTTCTTTCTTTCAGGAAACACAGTCGAGTTCAGTACAACAGCAGCAGCACGTCACCTCTTCATTCTGCCCTGCCAAAACAAGTCAGTCTTTCCACATATACACATCTACTGTATGTGTCAACCGAAGTACTGATGATTAACCTTTGTGTCTCTCTCTCTCTCTCAGGCTGGTAGGCAGAGCTGGGAAGGCTCATTTCTAGCAAGTTCAGAAGATTCTGCTGTGAAACCTACTGGAAACTCCTCCCCTTCGAACCTGGAGAACGGATGCAGCAACCAAATGGAGAACAGCCGACGTCAAGCTGATAAACAGCAGCACACAGATCAATCAGGTCTGGCATCCCGCGCGGCCGTAGGCAGCAGCTCGTCCATCCCTTATATCGACTGCAGTGACGCAGAGTTTAGTGAACAGGAAGTCCGAGGTCGGGTCAGCAGGTCACAATCGCACACACGCTATACTGACGGCGCACCTGATCGTGGTGCGGGGTTCGGTATGTCCCACCCACAGCAAGACAGATACTTGGGCAAGTTTAGTCAGGCAGAGTCTCCGCCCCTTTCCCCTTTAAGCCAAGCCGAAAGCCCCGTCCACAGCTATCCGAGCCCCTCCTCTCCAAATCAATTCGGTAACATTTTTCAGTCGTCTTTATTCGGAAGCGGGGCTCCTGTCCGTGGGCCGCTCCATAGCACGCTATTGGATGAGCTTGCTGCGAAAAGCCCCATTAAACGTTACACAGGTACCAGGAGCCTGACTTCTAGCCCCGCCCCCTCCTCTTTTCACAGGACTAGCTCACTAAGCCACGCCCAGTATAATGGATACACCGGGCGAAGCTTTAGTTCAAAAACAGGACTTCGAGAGGACAGGGGTGGACTTTTTAGCAGCTGTTCCCCAATCGCGAACCGCTCGGCAAACAAGTCCCAGAATGCAGTTAGTAGCCCGTCAGAAACAAACTCACGTGTTTTAAATCAGCCACACACTCCCGTTTTCTCTCGATCCGAGCGAATGGCGATGCTTGAACGTAGAATGCTGGCCAATGGGCTCGCGCTCCCAGGCAAGGCCAATCTAAAGGCGAACTCCCCGCGTCGTCGCTTCGGCGCAGTGCAGATGATTGACGGCTCCACCAGCAGTGGAACAGACACCAGCGATTCGGATGAGGCAGAGTCTACTGGCTCCTGCAGCCAATCGCTGGGGTTTGAAAATTCAGCTGCCCGTAGCTCGTCCCCCCTCCCCAGAAACAAGTACTCATTCGGTAGCCTGCAACTCGATGAGCTCGATGATGAGGGAGGGTGCGTGAACCTCAGTGATGAAGAAGGAATGCAAGTGTTTAGCTGCTAGCGTCCTGAGGGGTTAGCTTATAGACTATATCTCGCGTGTTGCCCAGAAATGCCTCTCAGCTGTTTGTCTTTCTGTGACCTGAGATGACCTTAGCGGTGTAAGAGGAGGGGATTGAATGAATTTTGTGGTGCCAAAATCTGCACAGAACCCAACTCCATGAGGTTCTGATGCTGTTATCGTCCTATGATATCACTTTGGAATAATGTTTCCTTCAAGTTCTCTTGGGAACACCATAACATGATGAGTGTTACTCTGGTAAGAAAACTATGAAGCTTTCTCTCTTTTTTGTATTTTGAAAGAGACCGAAAGCATGAAATTGTATAGTCAGCATTCACCAAAGACAATTCAGTTTGCTATTGCCTTTTATTTGCTTCAGTACTTAGATTTATCAGTGGAAATAGTGACCCCAACACAGTCAAGTTTAGGTCATGTTTTCTTATACAACCTGTGCATGCTGATATCTTCCTGATTTGCTTTGTTTCTACAAAGTGGCAGCACATTAATTTGCACAAAGTTGAAGGACGTTCTTCAAGAGTGATTGGACGTACAACCTTAAGTGTTAGCAAAAGATATGGGAAGTATTTTCTCAAGGTTTATTTTGATATCCTAATGCTGCATTCAGACCAGCCGCGGTAGTGGCATCAAGCAAGAGTGATTTTAATGTTAAGTCAATGTGAAGACGCGTTGGAGCACGTTTGGAGGTCTCGCGGCACAAATGAGGCATTTAGAGCGGAGCGGTAGACGTCTAGTTCACGCGAATGGTGCGAATTGAGCCTTGCCGCGGAAAACACGCATGTTGAAAATTTGGAACTTTGGCGGAAAAACGCGCCACGTTAACCAATCAGGAGCTTTAGTGACGTGATTACAAAAAGCGAGCGAAGTCGCAGAAGCCCCTCCCATGACGCAAATTTCTGCGTGAATCTCTCTATGACTAGAATTTCATGCTTGGCTTTCATGCGCGAATGAAGCGAGTAAACACACAATGTTCAAGCGGAAAACTAGACGCAGTAGATGCGAATTTGACGCCTCAAACGCGGCTGGTGTGAACCCACGGTAACAGTAGTCATGTTTCCATCCACCTCATTAACGTTTTAGAATGACACTTTGCTCTGAGGTGCACTTAATTTATTATATACAAAAAGTGGATCAAAAAGTTACAGTTTTGTTTTCCTCGACTCACTGAATGGAAACAGTGCTTTATTTGGAAATGTTTTTTTGCAGTATTCCAAATATGTGCAAAAGCTAAATCTCTGTTTTATCTCTGTTGTCTATATCCTAATCAGAACAGACCTGAGACTTATTTTCAGGTTATCTGAAAGTTTCCCACTGGTAATTAAGAGATGATGGAGTCATTCATGCGTTCATTTTCGAAATATGAGTTTGACGTGTAATTTTTTTAGGCAATGTTTGAACCAGTGTTGTAGTCGAGTCACCAACTTTCGAGTCCGAGTCGAGTCTCGAGTCCCAGTGTTCGAGTCCGAGTCCAAGTCCGAGTCACCAAAGAAGAGTCCGAGTTGAGTCCAAGTCGAGTCACCATTACCAGAGTTCGAGTCCAAGTCGAGTCTCAAGTCCCCAGTGTTCGAGTCCGAGTCGAGTCTCAAGTCCTGTATTCGAGTCTGAGAGTGCCTACATGTCTCCACTTTGGGACCTTCAAAAAACTGATAAAATGTATTAAAGAGGTTCTACATTAAACAAAAATGACACCACTGTCACGATTGCAAAGGGAGTTTATTTACTGATTTGACATATACACTTTGCAACACACATTGTAACTTTACGAAGCCATCAAAAGCATGTGTGTTCTTCCATTGTTGTAAACTTGTGATTGAGAACTAGCGAAGAAAATTTACAAATTTAATGTGTAATCATGCTGCATTTTGTTTTTTGAGGAAATAAGAACAAACAACTGAGTTGGCATTGAAGTCTATTAAGAAAACATGCTGAAATTATTTTCTTAAAAAAAAAAAACAATTTATTTTCCATAGTAGGAGTCATTTTTTGGACCCAACATCAAATAGGAAAATTCAACTGCAGTAGCCACCGTTCAACCTGAAGAGGGCAGCACTCAGACGTTTTTACACCATATATTGTAGTATTGAAACACTTTATATCCAAATGTCAAAAAAACGTACATCAAAATCAATGAACAGCACTATTAAACCATCATTCTAACAGATCAGTAACTAAAAAAAACTTGGATTAGGGTTTAGTTATTTAGTTTTTATCAACAGACAAAAAATGCTGTAATCTGAACCAGACATACATTAACCCTAGCTTCTTCTGTTTGTTATATATGCATTAGTCAGTAATATTTTTTGAAAAAAGCTAACGTTAGGCAATGGAAAGCATTTTACTTACTTTTCTGGGTGCATCCGTGACAGGTGTCTGTTAAAGTTTGAGGTTGTCCCAGTCTTTTCCTACACACACAACATTTAGCGCTGCTCTTTCCAGCATAGAAGCAAGCAAAATTCGCGTAAGCGAACTTCACGATCCGGGGCACGGCTGTCTGCATTTTACAAATGTGAACATTTAGCCCGCGAATCATGCATCATGCATTGCACAAGCGTAAAAGTTAGTGACGTCAGTGAGCGTGATGTCAAGCAAAGAGAGCGAGAGGTAGCAGTGTCTGTGAAGGGAGATCGCGACCGGTCTTGGGCACGAAACAGGAAAAGTGTAACACCTTATATAATTTTTTATAACATATTTAGTCAAAAACAAAGTGATGAATGCTCAAGTCCGATTGTATATATCCTCGAGTCCGAGTCCAAGTACGAGTCATCAATCCGCGAGTCCAAGTCGAGTCACAAGTCCAGAGAATGGATTCTCGAGTCGGACTCGAGTCCAAAGAATAGTGACTCGAGTCGGACTCGAGTCCGAGTCCAGGACTCGAGTACTCCATCACTGGTTTGAACACATTCTTCAGCCTGCAGAAACGTTTTCTAGGGATGCGCCGATACAAAAGTTCTGTACTGTTACCAATATTAAATTACTTAGAATGACAGCATGAGTTCTGATGGGTTTTCCAGGATATAATCTGCCCTGATCATCGGATGCCGATGTCTGATACTGAGGAAAAAATGCTTTTATCTGCTGATACTGATTATAGGACGATGAATCTGTGCATTCCTACTTTTTTCCTTAACTCTTTCACCGCCAGCGTTTAAAAAAAAGTTGCCAGCCAGCGCCAGCATTTTTTATGATTTTCACAAAAGCTGAATGCCTTTTTTATAATTAGAATTTTGTGAAGGACTTTTTTAGAGATAAGATTCAGAGCGATCCTAAAACATATCTGTGTGCCCTGTGTGCCCTAAGGGAATACTTCCAGGTTGTATAGACCCCTTTTGCGGCGACGTCACAATTATGTCACAGTGCTAGCTGGAGGCAAACAAACGGACAACTGGAGGCGGCTAATACAAGGTCGGCTACACAAGGAGCTTAAAATGTCGTCTTGTTGTGCTGTTGGTTGCCAGAATCAACAGAGTACAGGCAATTTGAAATTTTATCGTATACCTGCTGCCACTGCCAGATAAAAAAACTACAACAGTTGTGGTTAAACGCAATAAGAAGATTAACTTTTTCAAATAACTATCGTGGTCCCGGACAGTTAATGAGTTTACATATTCAGAAAAAAACTGATTTTCTCCAGACATTGTTAAAATGACAAGCTAACAAAACTTGCTTGCTACCGTTTCTTATATTGTTTAGGCTAATCTTTCTGCCTCCAGCTAAGCCCTGCCCACACAAATACGTCACAATGTTTACCAACTGTAAAAGGGTCTATAAGTTGGGTAGAAGGGACACATGGTGGATAATAGCGGAAATACGGATTGCCAGAAAAACTTGTCAATGGCGAAGAAAGAATTTAAGGTCTAACTACAATTTTTTAAATTAATGGAAATTAAACTGAAACACTTTGAAATGACTGTGGTATTTTTAAAAGCATGCTCTTAAAGCTTCATCTTTCATTGATATCAGTATGAGAATTGCATTTATAAAGGGAGGTAGTTAGTTTTCTTAATAACCTCTTGCCATTTGTACAGTGTGTGTGCTGACAGCAACAGCTGCAACTTTATATCGTTTTTAAAGGACATTAGAAGAAAGACTTGCATGAATTTGTAGGTAGTTTTAGAATTTTAAATATAAGGGATTTTGCCCTTATAGTGTGAAATATGTGAGGAATGTATTTGTCAGGAAGAGATTGTTTCAATTGAGGAATTAATGTAAAGAAACGGTTCACCCAAGAATCAAAATTCTGTCAGTATTTACTCAATATTTACCCTTTGGTCGTTATAAAACCATCTGATGTTCTTTCTTCAGTAGAAGACACAAGCTTAAGTTTTAAAGGCTTTTTACTATGTTTACACAGCAAACAGAGACTTCAGCTAAACTCCGCAAAAGTTTGTAAGGAATAAACTGGAATAGCATAGAGGTATATTTATTGGGATTAATGACATGACATGCATATTTTTGTGTTGGGTATCATTATGTACTATAAAAAAACTTCATCTATCTATCTACTGTATCTACAATTTGGATGTTCTCAAATGTCAAGGTAGTACAATCGCAATCATTGGCCTTTTATTAAGAACTTAACAAGTATAAAGAGTAAACATGATATCATATCATTCAGTAAAGCACAGGTGGTCTTTATGGCTGAATGAAAAGTTTGTAGATTTCTCTCAGATACTGAAAAGTAGCTACTTTATTGTAATGGGTAGGCAGGTACAATACACTCTCTGTGTCAGGTGGTGCAACCAATGTAAAACTAGAAAACATGCTATTTGAATTGTATTTAAAAAGTATTTTTATGAATTTGATGTCACAGGCAAAAGCTTATACCAGCATTCAAGTAGAAGTCTGTCAATTGTAAATTCATTGCGGAGGTCAGGTGGTGCAACCAGAAAGTCTTAATACTTCATCTTTTCACACATGAAACATGAACACATGTTATATTGTCCACTGTAAACACAATCAAAGCTTCAAAAACACAGGAAAAATGGGATGTTTAAATGTATAGTTCTCAAATGTTTTATGGTAAAGTTGTTTTGCACTTTCATTTTCAGGATTATAATTTTAAATGCCACTATTAAATAAACAAACAATCAGCATGACACAGGGAGCGCATTTAAACATGTCTGGCAAAAAATTGGTTGTACCACCTGACATTTTTTTTAAAAGGGATATCAAAAATATTGTAAAAAAATCATTCAGATGTTTAAACACATTGTTTCTGACTCAAAAATATGCATTACATCAATCTTCAAATATATATAAAAAATTAAGAACTTGTTTTGTCATTAACCCATTGATGTAAAGACAAGTAAGATAAACTCTAAGGGAGCGTGGACACCAAAGCTTTTACACCCGCGGCCGGCGCATGTTTTCAATTGTTTCCAATGGAAACTCTGAGTTTTTCAAATAAGCTTTTTAGCTGTGATACCAGTTAAAAAGTTGGTTGTTGCGATACTTGTCCCGCCACTCTTCCGCTGTGGTTGGGCAGCCGTGTGGGAGCTGGCGGTGGCGGGCGGGGCTTTTCACCCAAAGTCGAGTCTCTTTCAACTCTCGACGATCAGTGCCGAGCACGGAAAATACGCAGAGCGCCAGCTTATTTGAAAAACGCCAAGTTTTTATTGAAATCAATCGAAAACATGCGCCGCCCCCGGGCGTAAAAGCTGGGCATATAAGCCAGCAGCTAGGGGTTTTCTTCCGGCACTTGGCGGTTTTTTCCGTGCTCAGCGCTGAGCGCCGAAAGTTTAAAAATATTCAACTTTGGGTGAAAAGCTCCGCTCGTCAATGTCAGTTCTCACACGGCTGTACAATCACAGTGGAGGAGGGGCGGGACATTACCACAGCAACCAACCAGCTCATAGCTACCAGAAAGCTGGCACTCAGCTAAAAAACAGCTGGCAATTAGTTTTGGTGTGCACGCCCCCTAATGAAGCAAACTTCTGTTTGTGTTCTCTGGATGAAAGAAAGAAAACACGACTTCAGTAAATGATGGCAGAATTTTTTTATGAAATGAAGTGTTTGGTTCAGTCCAGGTGTCACATGACAGCGTTTGTGTTTGTGTCTCACCCTATTTGACTCTCATTCACTTTTTGAACTCATCTGCTTTACCTCTCAGTATATCTGTTAACCCTTAGCAGGGATTAGAAAGAGCATTTTACACTTTTATTAAGGATTATTGATATCAACAGTTTTTCACATCTAGATTTTCAAAGGCCATTTAGATTTTCTGATAAAAATGAAACAGATTTTGTATTTCTAATCCCTGCTTGTGACTTCTCACCTGACTCATTGCACTATTGGCTGATTATTGTTATAAACCTGTTTTCTGCTTGGGTTTCTGTTTTTTTTTTTTTTGCCAACTAAACTGCTTGAGCTTGTCATCCTTTTGATAAATCAAAGCTTGTTATGTTTTCTACTGTCATTTAAGATAAAGTGAATGTAACACTAATGGGGTTGTACGGGGAAACGCAGGTTGCATGTTTTTCCTTCACACAGCTCTTCTGTTGTGTTGCTGTGAAACGCTTCACACATGAACATTAATAAATGCTTTTGAATGTCTGTGATCTGACAGATCTTCTGTGTTAGTTCACACAATGAAACAACTGTTTAATATGGGCTGGATGGAGTGCTGTTGATTTGTGTGAATGACATGTTGATGATCTTTCTAACTTTTAGATAACGGCTATGTTCAGAATAGCTTACTTCATAGTGCACATGCACTACGTACTGTTTAATTAAAGTATGTGAAACAGTGCAGTACTGTGTACATTATAATGACATCATTATTTCATGGTCGGCCATCCAGTTATTACTTTATTTTGCATGTTGTATAAAAGGCATATTGAAAACAAGCAGTTATGCTAGTGTGCTATTCTGAACATAACAATAATATCTTCTTCTGTTCATTCTCATATTCTGATGTTTTCTGCTTGATCTTTTGGTTCTTCTTCTCAGACTTTCTAACAATGTGTTTTGTACACTAATGTTAATAAAGTTGCTGTTGGCCTTTGAAGACTATTGTTTTTCTTTTTAAGTTTACAAAGCTCATATGATATCCCCCCACCCGCTGTCTGTGGCTGTGCATGTCCTCGGTGTCTGTATAGTGTAATGTGGATTGATTCATGTATGGTTATGTTGTCTGGTATACATGAACACATTTGTGTTGTATGCAGAGCTGGAAATGGGAGGGGGGGTGCAGGGGGGGCAGAGTCCAGAGTCCATTCTTAAAATTTGCTACATAATGCATTTCTCAAAACAATTTATTAATGAACGAGACAGTCAAAATGTTTAGCCATGTTGTCAATATAACAAGAGCAAACAATTATATTTGTCAGTATTTTCTGCTGTAAACTTTATGGCTAGTTTTGATAATGATGATTGTAAATGAACATAGCTGCACTTTTTCAGTTTCAACAGTATTAAGTTATTCATGTATGTGTAATATTGCATTGCAAGAGATTAGACAGAATTCACATTTACAGTTTTACTTTTTTATGTAAATTGTTACACACATTGTGGCATTGAATAAATTATATTTTACAGTTCAGATAACTGTGAATAGAAAGGCTGTATAATCAAAACAGATATCTTTTCTCGCAACGTAGCAAATAATCACTCAGAATGTCTTATACAGTTATCTTACATTTCATTCCCTTTTAGCTATTTATCAATTCAGTTTACATTTACAAAAGTCTAAAAAAAAAAACTGGAAAAACAGTCTATGACAAAAAGGTCAACCATTCTGCATGTCTTATAAATGTTTTGAGGTGTAAAAGAAACAAGTATGTTGATGAAAATTATACATAGTCAACTGCATGATTGTATCAAATCAATTGCAATTTGTCCAAAACAATGAGAATTTGCTTTCGTGTTGTGTACAACTGACTTGAAAATGTGGATGTTAATTAATTTCTGATCTGAGAAATCCTCCAAAGCGAATGACACTAAATATCCAAATGTTTACACTCTACAAAAGTTTAACCTGAGAAAAAAAATATTGTAAAAAATTTGTATGACTTAAATACTCAAGAAAACATACTTAAGAGGAAACATAAAAAATTAGAGATGCACTGATATTCCCCCAATACCTTTCAGACTGATGTCTGCTGATGCCGATAGTTTGGTGTTTATATTAATTTGCATTAACTAAATTCTGAGAATTTAATTTCTGAATATTATTTATTCACACAATGACCAGTATTTTACATTGAACTAGTGATGTTTCTTTAAATTTTCTATAAACAGTCCTCAAATTCATTTTCCTGTTCTTTTTTGATTGACATGATATATCGGCCATGACTATTGGCTGCTTTTAAACTATATTGAGTTTACTCTCTATATATTGGTGTGTCCCTATAAAGATTTGTAATGTTATACGTTTTTTAAAACCTGTGTTAGAAGTCATCTAAAATTACCTGCCCCCCTTCCACAGTGAATTTGTACCATTTCCAGCCTTGGTTGTATGTACACTACCACTCCAAAGTTTGGACAGAACTATTATTGTGTTTTTACCAACCCATTCTGAAATGCATATAAATATTCACAGTGTGAAAGGTCGTGCAATAGAGGATATGAATTGACGTTACTTTTCCACGTGACCACGCCGGAACTCGCCCCGTCGAGTGGCAAACGTTCAACAAAATGGCTGGTTTTCATAGCAGCTGCTGCGTAAATGCCAGTAAAACTGACTATTATCAGCTTAAATTGAATTTTCTTTGGACTTGATAGCAGAAGTGGACAATACTTAGTTACATTAGTTACATTTTCCAAGCATCTGTGCTTTATTAGGATGTTTGTATTGGGAAAAATGTTACTTCATTACATTCTAAAGCATAGAATCATACTGTGTATTCTTTAATATTGCATTTTAAAATTTATTTAACACCCAATTACATTAAAATTGTGAACTTTTACTTGAGGAAAAGTATGTTAATATACTTAAATATTAAATGTAAAACAACAACTTGTGTTTATGAAATGTAATAGAGTAAAACTTATGATAATATGCTTTGGAATGTATGTTTTCCAAAGAAAAAAACGGATAAAATACAAATACTTGAAAAAATAAAAATAAATTTTAAGTAGAAAGTAAAACCTCTGCTTGATAATGACCCTAGCAACTTATCAACCCACCTGTGGTCTGTGGACGTTAGCATGATGAATGATCTATTTACTTCTCATTTCTGTGTTTCTTGGCAGTATGCATATGATAAGCCAGTCCTTCCTGTTTACTTAATTCGGCGCATCTTTTTGTGTCGTTTTATGCATTGGTTTCTCATTTTTCCTGTTTTTTAAACCATTGTTGCTTGGGTTTGGGATTAGATTTTGGATTAGCTTTATAGGATGTCATTTAATATATAGGTTTCTCCATCTTTTTGTCAATTTTTAAACCATGGTTACTTGGAATTGGTTAGAATGTCATTTTATGGAACAAAATAGATTTTCTAACCCCAAACCCAAGGGACAATGATAAATAACAACAGAAAAAAGGAGAAAACAATACATAAAATGACACAAAAAGACTTATCATATGCATGCAAAATTGGAATATGCTGTATTGCACGACTTTTCACACTGTGTGCTATTTGTACGCAAATCATGAGAATGGGCTGGTTTTAATTGAGACTAATAGAGACGTCATCAAGACGGCACACTCTGGTTATATTCTGGAGTATTAAAGAGTTGGATGCATCTTATAAAAAGGTTTTCTTGTTGGTTCCTGTGTTGCACAGTTTATATTTGGCCTGAATGCGGGAAACATAATGAAATTGAGTATCTTTTTTTACTGTTTGACTGGTAGTGTATATACCATCAGGATTAGCTTCAGGTCTAAACTCATCCTGGATTAATTTATCATGACTGCTCTGCTCAAAGGAAACTCCAGAGATGATTTCGGGGCAAGTATTCACCTACTGTGCTGTATAGGGTTCAAGGGATATATCAGACAAGTGTACACTTATTAGTTTACATACGAGTCTAGAATATTCTTGCAACTGCTCACAATTTATTTGATACAAAAAATGTCTTATATTAAGCTCCATTAGACCTTGACCTTTATTCTTTATAATACTATATAGATACTTTATACTCTAAATAACATACTGAATTGGTACCATAATACAGCAAAGGATCTGATTCCATGCTAATACCATGGTATTTAATAATAACTATAGTACATGCAGTAGCCTAATACTTAAATGATATTCTAAGGTACTAAACAGAAATAGAGTACAATGGTATTATCATGGTACATACTGTAACTGACAAAAACGGTGTTGCACTCTTAGAATGAATGTGTTAAAAACAACACATTAGTGTTGATTGTGGGACGACACACTAAATGCGTTGTCCCAGAATTCACCCATCACTGTGTTATTATTGAAACACACATTTTGTGTTACGCTTTTAACCCAACTTGTGTTATATTTTAACACAAAATCAACACAAAATGACACACAATGTGTTAAAATTACACATAATGTGTTAAAATCTTAACGCACAAAGATGTGTAAAAAATTAACACATCCTTTCTAAGAGTGTGCTGTGATACCATTTGTTAGTGATTCTCACTATTGCAACTCTTAAAAACACACGTCACATGTAAAAATACATGTCAGAGGAAGATGTGTGATAATGTCATGATCTGTTTGTCATCCTCAGAGGTCACAAAAGCTCAGGTGACATTAGTGAACGGTTACACTGACGACTACAGAGGTGCGACCCCATCACCTCTCATATCACCTGTGCTGAATGACAGCGCTGCCAAACGCATAGATGAGGAAGAGGACAACAGGACAAAGGTGAGGTTTCTCTGTGTGTGTGTGTGTGTGTGTGTGTGTGTGTGTGTGTGTGTGTCAGAAAGAAAGAGAGAGAGAGACGGGGGTCTGGGTAACCCCACACTGAAGAAAATAACCCGGTAAAATTATCCAATCAGCTTAACCCAGCCACTGGGTTAAAAAATAACCCAACGTTTTTTACTCTGTACCATTGTATTAGTTTGGCATTCCTCTGCAAAGTCAAACAAGCCAAGAGCAGACCAAACATGATCCACTAGTATGTGTGTCGTCCCCTGTTAGAAAGTCAAAAACAATAAGATGATTATTGAGATATTGTTTTTCCCTTGACCCCAACAATGAATCCCCAAACAAGATACACTTTAAGCTTCTTCTTTAGTCTTTTTTACACACAAATGGTTACTAGAAGAAGCTGATGATGTTTAACACAGACATACTTATTTTTGTAGTCTTCGTGACGCTCCTTTTTTATGTCACCTGACATTTCGGCTGCGTAATAAACAGGCCTGATTTCAAATGTGTTTCAAGCACAGAAGCTTGTCAACACCGTGATGCAGGAAACATAATGTACAAGATAAATGACATACAATTCAAAACATGGCAGCTTGCCTCAACTTATCCTCAAAAAATCCGCCTGAAAACAGACAGCAGCGACATATGCAGATCGAGTTCTGCCAAGATCAAATACATTGACATGTCACGACCATTAAAGTGCCCAAATGTATCCTGAGAGTTGTCATGACTGAACTGAACTGTGTCATTGTGCACTAAAGATGTGTGCTGATGTTGTGTGTTATGTAGATCTGTCCTGGAGATGATGCATACTTCATAACTAAAGAACTGTTGAACACTGAGAGGACGTACCTGAAAGACCTGGAGCTCATCACAGTGGTAAATGATGGACAGACACACACATTCCTGTGTACAGCTCATATGTCCTGTTCAGACCAAAGTCATACACTGGCCATTCATCTGAGACCATAGATCAGGTTTAAAGAGTTAAAGTGTGTGTTTGTGTGTGTGTGTCAGTGGTTTCAGGGAGTGTTGGATAAAGAGGAGTGTGTTCATGACTCTCTGAAGAAACTTCTGACCTCCACCTATGGTCCTCTACACACACACCATACACAATTCCTGCAAGAGCTCGAGGAGAGACTCTCAATGTGGTGAGTAACACACACACACACACACACACACACACACACACACACACACACACACACACACACACACACACACACACACACACACACACACACACACACACACACACACGCACACACACACACACACACACAATCATGTGTTCATGTGTTGCTGATGATCTTATTTATTTTTAAAGTTCACTTCTCTGCATGCTTTTATTGTTAATTACCCATAACCCTTTAAAAAACTATCAAAAATAAGTTATTTCTGTTCAGGAATTTGATGCTGAAGCTGCCTTAAGAGTTTTGAAATATATGAACTTAAACTGAATGACTGTAATGTTGAATTTTAAGGTAATATATTTAATTCTATTATAATGCTTACAGTGGTGTAAAAAAGCGTTTTTGCATGTTTGTCACACTTTAATGTTTCAGATAATTAAACGAATTTAAATATTAATCAAAGATCTTACTTTTTTTTAAATGAAGGTTTTTATTATGAAGAGAAAACAAAATCCAAACACACATGGTCCTGTGTGAAAAAGTGTTTGCCCCCTAAAACTAATAACCACCCTTAAATATAATGGTCCACCCTTAGCAGCATGTCTGTTACACTGTGGAGGAGTTTTGGTCCACTCGCCTTTGCAGAATTGTTGTACTTCAGCCACATTGGAGAATTTTCGAGCATTTTTAAGGTCATGCCACATCATTTGAATAGAATTGAGGTCATGACTTTGACTAGGCCACTCCAAAGTCTTCCTTTTGTATTTCTTCAGCCATTCAGAGGTGGACTTGCTGGTGTGTTTTGGATCATTGTCCTGCTGCCAAACCCAAGTTCACTTTAGCTTGAGGTCACGAACAGATGGCCGGATATAGAATTCATATTTCTATTTATCACAGCAAGTCTTCCAGGTTCTGAAGCATCAAAACAGCCCCAGACCATCACACTACCACCACCATATTTTATTGTTGGTATGATTTTTTTTCCTGACATGCGGTGTGACTTTTACACCAGACGTAATAGGACAAACACCTTCCTAAAAAAAAATCCCAAGAGTCTTGGGGATCACCGAGATGTTTTCTGCCTTTATGTTCTTTTTGCTCAGCAGTGGTTTTCGTCTTGAAACTCTGGCGTGCAAGCCCAGTCTCTTTCTTATGGTGGAGTCATGAACACTGACCTTAACTGAGGCAAGTGAAGCCTGCAATTCTTTAAATGTTGTTGTGGGGTCTTTTGTGACCTCTTGGATGAATCTTCGCTGCGCTCTTGGGGTATTTTGGTCGGCTGGCCACTCCTGGAAAGGTTCTCCACTGTTCCATGTTTTCGTCATTTATGGATAATGGCTCTTACTGTGGTTCGATGGAGTCCCAAAGCTTTAAGGGCGATTTATAGTCGTGCGTAGGCCTGACGCGCACCTCACAAAATTTTTAACAGCGCGTCAGATCTACGCGGACCGCAAGCGCTGTGATTGGTCCACCAGAACCCCTCCCGTCAGGTAAAAAAAACTGTGTCATAGGTATTTCCGTTTGTGACGGTGAAAACAAAGATGAGCCAAGTTGAGGAGTGATTTAACTAAAACTGCATCAAAAGTCGCTGTTTATTTACTTTCATCATTGCTGGTCTTCTCAAATTATACACAACAAGTTGCTGTTTCTTCGTCGTTTGTGGGTTAACTTGCTTAGCTTCTTCTTCTGTGACTTCTTCTGCTGCTACTGTGGTTACACGCGTGGTTACTGCCTACCAGCGGTCTGCGGGGGTGTTTGCACGTCGACGCGGACAACGACGCAAAAGTATAAATGAAAACCGACGCAGAACCTACGCCGTCGCGGCTACGCCGTAGGACCTACGCACGACTATAAATAGTCCTTTACTGTGCATCAGATCGTCAATAAAAGCCCTGGCTGCCCTGCCAACGACGCTAAAGAAAAGGTGTAGTGGACGCTCTAACGCTCAAATGCATTCTCTGAACTCCTAACAGGCAGAGGTTTTCGCCTTCCGATTGGTTGCCGCTAGTGATGGTCGTTTTCGAAGCACTGCTTCATGAGGCTTCAAAACATTTACAAATCTTTTGTTTCAAATCAGTGGTTCGGACTGGAGCGTGTTTCAAACTGGCCCAAGTCACATGATTTTAGCAAATGAGGCTTCATTACGTCATAACTGTTTTGAAAGTTTAGAAAATCTGATGGTTCACCACTAGGGGTAGTTGGTCACAAATGACCAGTGTCTAATATGGTTAGGTGACCTCAGGTCAGTTTTATTATGCAAGTTCATAAAATATTCATCCTTCAGAGAGATTATAAACATGTGTATAATTAAGAGGGGAGTTGTTGATGATCTGCCCTAAATAAAACTAACAAAAAACAGAATACACTTTTATTTAAAGGAGCGGTGAATCAAAAACTCAATTTTAACTTGATAATTTGTTATATAAGAGGTCATCATACTTAAATGAACATCCTGCAAGTTTCAGAACTGAAAACGTCCATGCTACTGAAATATAACCGTTTTTGGCACCAAGCCAGCTAAACACTCCAGTGAAAAATTCGGAAATCTATGACGTCAAAGTAGAATTGAAACACCTCCCCATAACCAAAAGGACAAGTCTACTTTTGTAGCCCCGCCCACAGCTTCGCGTGACACACGTGTGTCTTAACGAGTAAACATGTCTTTAAAGATTGACAAATGTAACCAAAATGACTTTTAAATACATTTTTTCTGAGAGACTTTTATTTTGACGCGGTGATCTGTTATGATACCATGGAAACGCATTTTCGGTTGTGGAAGAACCGCGTGGGAACAACACAGAAGCTAAATACTTCAATTCGGAGGCTTGAAACATAACATTAGCAATATGCGTGGATAAAGTTTGCTTTTGAAGAAGTTCCAGCTCGTGTGGGGAGCGTTTGTTAACGTTGTGTACAAGGATTCATTTGTAAAGAAGTCGATGCTGGATTTGCAGAGAGACTCAGAAGCACCACTTATATTGGATCTGACAACAATGACACAGCAGTATAATTCACAGTAAGACATTTTACTTTATTTAAGTTACTGCGTTTCACTATTGCTTTGTTAAAAGAGAATGCTTGATATGTCCTGTTGTAACATCCGTGTCTAAATACGTTTGTTTGACTGTTTTAATTTACTAAAAACATTAAACGATTAATAAAGGTACAACACTTAACAATACGACTGTAATTTAAAGGTAGAAATATACAAAGTTAGTTATAAGGAAGGATTTATCAGCCGCAGTTTAGATTCTGATGCCCGTTTACTGTGTTGAATACGGTAATTTAGGCAAGTTGCGTTTGAAAGGTAAAACATTCAACAAAGCTTATTTTTTATCATATAACTGTGGTATGTAACGTTACGTGTATGTAAGAGCAACCTCACAAGCACAATAGAAATATACAAAGTTATTGATAAGGATTTATTAGCCGCAGTTTAGATTCGGATGCACGCTTACTGTGTTTTATATGGTAATTTAGTCACGTCGAGTTTTGTTTCTACTTTAATATACGTATTGTCATTTATGTGTATCATGTTTAGCACCCAGAATCTTTTGTGTCTCAAACATATTTGTGTTCGGCTGCTATTTTTATCACATTAATGTTTTTAAAACATTTCCCTACATGTAATGACGGGGAACGAAGCTGTCCAATCATAGCAGTGGGTGTTTACGTTCAGGTCTTCAATGCGGCCCGCCCCTTCAAACGAACCATTTCTCAAGACAGCCACTAATCCATGTTACAAAATAGCATATTACTTATTGCTTTTGATGTTTTTGAATGTAAAAACCATGCGAACATCATAAGTAGACATCAGACAACAGTATAAAACAATAAAATCGACAAATTCACCGCCCCTTTAATGGCTTAAATAACGTAAATATATGTTTCTTAAAAACGTGTTTTAGGAAAACTGTCACAATTATTTGTATTGTAAAATGTTTGGACTGAGATCTTGTTGCTTTTTACAGTGTTTTTACCACCAGGTGGCCCCATATTTATGTGTTTCGAGCGCTTCGAAACAGTGAATAATTTTTTGAAGCAGTTGGTTCAGTTTATTTAAAGCTTCGAAAAGCTTTGTTTCTCCCATCACTACACACAGCACCTTTAAAATAGGACAAAGCCACAGTTTACAGCTTTATGTCTGGAGAACATCATGTCTGAAGAAATTAATGATCGCCACCTGCTGGTCTGACCAGAGTACAACATAAACTTGTGCTATGATGAGAAATGTTTTTTTTTATTTTTTTTATATGTTTTTAATTTGTGTTTTAGGGAAGGGCCGTCAAATGTTCAGGTTAAAGAAGATTTTCGGTGTGTAGGAGACCTGCTGCTAAAGCTCATCAGCGATCTGAAGGTGATTTAGTGTGTGTGTTATCCTGCACCTTAAATTTTTTTTTGAATCAACTCAGATTTACAAGTCATGTCAACTTACTATTATTTATTTTGACAAGAGATGAGCTGCTACAACTTATAAAATATAGTTGAAAAAAGTCAACTTCATTTTATAAGTTTTAACAACTCATCTGTAGTTATAACAACTAATCTCTAGTCAAGATAAATAATAGTAAATTGAAATCACTTGTAAAACTTTAGTTGATTCAACAAAAAAATTTAAGGCAGCAAAGAATTGTTTATAATGTGGCAAGCAATTTTGCGTTTTAAATATGTCTAATAGCTGTCCAAACACACCCCAGACATCTACAAAATTTGGTCTGTCAGTGAAAATTGAATAGACGACTATATAAATGAAATGCTTACGTGATTAAACAAGTGATTTAGGCAAAAATTCTAAAAATTCAAGTTTATTTTGTCTAAAAGTTGGTTACTCATAGGCAGACTATATCAGTTAGTTAACATAGACAATAAAATGATGGCTTTGCTTGCTGGGATGTAGGTTGGTATAATATTTGGGTTGTATTAAAGAGCAGATGTTTTTCTTGTCAGTCTCTCTCGGCAGAGCTTCAGATGAGTTCAGACTGTGTATATGTACTGGAGAAAGCCTGCGCTGCGTCTCAGAGACTGACGTTTGTGTGCCGGGACTTTGAGCAACAGAAAGTTTGTTACATTCCATTAAACGTCTTTCTGCTGAGACCTCGACATCGACTGCTGCACTACAAACAGATCCTGGACCGACTCTGCAAACATTATCCATCCACACACAACCAATACAGCAAATGCAAAGGTGAGAGACTAATATGTGTGTGAACACCAAACCAATCTTCACATAAAGTAGCTTAAAGGGATACTTCTGCCAAAAATTATATTAGCCCAATGATTTACTCACCCCCAAGCTGTCCGAGATGCATTTGTCCAACTTTTTTCAGACTAACACATTTTTAGCTATTTTAGAAAATGTCCTAGATCTTTCAAAAGGGTTCCACCTCCTTCAAGTCCAAAAATGTGCATCCATCCTTCACAAAATTAATACAACAGTCTCCAGGGGGATAAACAAAGGCCTTCTGAGGGTAACACGTGCGGTGTTGTTGTAGAAATATCCATATTTTAAACTTTATAAACTATAATAATAACAAGCTTCTGTTAAGACTGCCATCTTAGACGCATCCGTATGTTCATTTACTGTCACTGCCGGTTATCGTTAATGTTGTGTGTATTTTTGCACGTCATCTGGTTTAAGTTCTAATTGTTACCTGTCTACCTCCTCGTCTCTCATTTGCACACCCGTGACACCCTCTTTGAAACAATAAATTAAAAAAAAAAAAAGTTCGACTTCATGCGGCGCTGCACACCGATTGGCAGCTGACTTGAAGTAGTGCATGCCGGTTAGAAATTTTGTCCGACTGGAGCTGGTGCTGAAGGGATGTGAATGTGAGGTATCATATGGTATCAAAGTACCGCGAGAGCGTTTCGAGAACAGTCGGCGCAGCCTCTCCAGAGCGGCTGCATGGAAATCTGATGACGACACAGCTCTTCGTGATTGGTTGCCTCAATAATGACAGCAATCACGTGCGTTTCATGTTTAATCCCACCTTCAGTTCCACTAATAAACATTATAAATTCATGTTTTTAAAACCGGTTAAACTTAATACCTGAATATGTTATATTGTGCTATCTAAAAAAATTAAAATGAAAAGAAGCGAAAGACGAAACTCTATTGGCATTTGAATAATCTAGGCTTATGTTTCCCAATGTTTTCAGGCATACTGTATAAACAGCAATTAAAATATGAAGAGTTTTGTTCCAAAATGCAATAAATCCATTTTGACTAATTTCAGTAAAAACCTGTTTTCTAAGGAAGTGACAAGATGAAAACCACTATTTTCTGTTACAAACTTTCACATAGCATATTTAGGTTATAAAAACATAAAAAATTCAAATCCATAATTTGATTTTCAAAGATTTATAAAAACTATTTTTTTTTCAAAATGCTATAAATCTGTTGAATCAATGTATAAATGTGCATTCATCTTTGTCATGTAATATTCATTTAGTTGACTAGTGGTACCCACTGACTAAAAAAATAAACATTAATGGCATTAATCCAAACACTTACTTTGTCATATTAAGAACACTGTCATTGCTGCGGTTATACTTGGGACGTAGTCGCTGAACGTTTTTGGCAGCGATCAGCTGTAAAATGTTTTGGTCCTGCTTGATTTTTGTTGGCTTCGCGTAAAATAATGGAAAGTTTTTCATAAGATCTGCTGGGGTCAATGTGTTAGCATGACAGAAACTTGATGCTGTCGGGAGAACAAGCAACCAGCATTTTCCGTCTCCCGAGTGCCTCTCACGTAAATTATTCGATGTTGATTACTTACGTTTCTTTCCCGTCACACAGTGATTTATTGAGCACATTTATTGCATTCTGCAGAAAAGGAGGAGTGGCGCTTATTGCGTTTTGGGAAAAAAGGGAGAAAAGATGACAGAATAACACAGCGTATATTGGATTTTGCGTAAAATTAAGAATTTACTTTTAAATACTGACCTAATATAATACTGATTTTGGCAGTAACTCTTTTTTTTAAATGGCATTTATAGCGTTTTGGAACCAAACTCTTCATATTTAATATGGTCTGGTTGCAAAGTTTATAATAGATTTGTTTTTTGACACATTCACCATCTAATTCACTTCATTTATGATAAAAAAAAAATGAAACACAGCGCACACGTCACTACGGCAAGCAACAGGTGTCTGGCTTGACGACTCCGTCTTCTCCCTCAACTGCAAGCGGAAAACCTCGCTGATCGGTCTACGCAACACTGCATGAACTGAACACACCTCATCTCTCTTAACTTCCGGTCATATGGCAGGCAGTGTTGGGGGTAACGCATTACAAGTAATGTGCATTACATAATAATATTACTTTTCTGAAGTAACGAGTAAAGCATTACTTTATTAATGTACACATTAATATTTGAGTTACTTTTCAGTTTAATTAATTTGATGTAAAAAAACACTATGCACTGCATTAAACGAAACATATTAACGTAGATTTACGCACTCTATGCGTGCGCGTCTGAGCGGGAAAAGTTTCAGTCATTTTTGCGATGGAAATATGCAATTTCTGAATGCAGAACTTCTCAGTCATAAAAGCCACCTGCAAGGCCTGAAAGAGATCAAGCCTCAGCCAAGTAAGAAAAAGTAACACAAAAGTAACTTAAGAATAAGCATTACTTTTAATGAAAAGTACTTAAGTAGTGCAATTAGTTACTTTTTTGGAGAGTAACTTAATATTTTAATGCATTACTTTTAAAAGTAACTTTCCCCAACACTGATGGTCTTGGAAAAGATTGCAGTGATTAGCAAAGAGCAACATGACCCAACTTCCAACGATCCAATCAATTCTCGATGGAAGAATTTAAGTACAGTCCAGTTTTTTTCATTTCAGAAGCCGTTTCATTTGGATATACGTCACCACAGAGAAAATACACATTTGCTAATTCTGTTTCATGGGGACTTTAATTGAAGAAAGTGAAGTAATTAATTTATTTGATGCAATACTTTAAAATGCATATAAAATCATGATGATGGAAACATGGCTATAGTCTGATTTATTTACATCGATCAGTGGCCTAGAAGTTGAGCAGAATCAAAGCTATTTCTTATACCTTTTGAAATTTCTTTGTTTAAATTTAAAATGGTTTTTTTTTAAGGTTTAAATGTATTTTTTGTCTTTCTGTCCTCATATACTGTATATGGGGTAGACTACAGCATGTAGATGTCTCATTATGTGTTTTTCTACATGTGCGTTTGTGTATGTTCTAGCTGCATTGTCAGATGTGTGTGAATTGGAGTCTGAGCTTCATTCTGCTCTGGTGGACACTGAGAACTTTCAGAAACTCCTGGAGCTTCAGAAGGATTTGATCGGTGTGGAGGATCTGGCCGTGTCTGGACGTCAGCTCATCAGACTCGGCTGCCTCAGCAAACTCTCTGGGAAAGGCCTTCAACAACGCATGTTCTTTCTGGTGTGATCTCCTAACCCTCACACTCACAGAAAACTTGATGGCATTACTGAATAAAAAATACCACTTAACTTTAGTATAGTTTTAAAGTGCACCTATTACGCCCATTTTACAAGATGTAATATAAGTCAGGTTTTCCCAGAATATGTCTGTGAAGTTTCAGCTCAAAAAACACCACAGATCATTTATTATAGCATGTCCAAAATTACCCTATTTGGGTGGGAACAAAAAAGTGCTGTTTTCATGTGTGTACTTACAGTTATATCACCTTACTTCCTTACAAACAGACCGTGAGCGTTTAGAAAAGTTTTTGGGTAAAATTAGCCATTCAGTCAGTGGCTGTAGGCGGGGCTTTATCAGTGTGACCTCACATTGATAAGAGAATCAAAACCGCAGATCTAATGAGACTGATTTGGTTTAATGGGGATTCAAAAAGGAAGGAGTGGGTGGATTTTTTTATTTAGGGTGGTCGTGTTCACACACTTCCTACACACATTTATCTCCAAACACCTTGCAAAAGTGGATTTTGCATGATATGGGCCCTTTAAGACTGTCAGTGTCGTCATAAACCATGTTTATGTTATAATACCCATGTTGTTATGCACATTCCCCACACAAACCCAGAGCTGTGAAACTCTTTTTCTGTGTTTATGTGGAGACAGTTCAATGATGTACTTCTGTACAGTACTCGTGGGATAACATCAACCAATCAATTCTCAGTACACAGACAACTTCCTCTACGAGGCATGACAGTAAGAGCATGAAATCTAACTTAATCTTATTTTAATGTTATTGACTGACATGAGAATCTACTCATGAGGAACGTGTGTGTGTGTGTGTGTGTGTGTGTGTGTGTGTGTGTGTGTGTGTGTGTGCGTGCGTGCGTGCGTGCGTGCATGTGTGCGTGTGTGTTTAGATCCGGGAGAGCGAGGACGAGTGGGGCGTTCCACATTCTTTCACACTGATGGTACAGCAGCAGTCACTGGTGGTTGCTGCCTGGTAACACTTCACATTTTATATTTTAAAGGGGTCGTAAACTGGCTTATTTCATTATTTTGTACTGTTCTCTGTGTTAGTATTTTGTTCTTTTTGGGGATATGACATTTTTAAATGATTTTAATTGAGATATTTTTCGTGGTATTTTTGTTTCCAGCTCCCGTTACATTTGAAGTACAGACAATATATGACCTCTATAGAGTCCACAACAGATTTCACTTGAGTGACAACAAAGTATATTAAAAAGGCAGTGGCAAGTTAAAATATAGATATATTTAGATTTTTAATTACACTTAAAGGAACAGTATGTAGGATTGTGGCCAAAACTGGTATTGCAATCACAAAACTTGTGGCTAAAACTGGTACTGCAATCACACAACTGGTGGCCAATACACAACATTACAACATAAACATCAGTTGAGGGATGCAACTTCACTTTTTAAAGGACAATATCCTGGCCAAACCACTGTTGTCAGTGATATAAGTATTTGAAATGAAAATGATTTCTCAATGTCTAGTGACATATCAGGGCCGTTTTATGATTAATTGATATACATTTCTTACATACTGTTCCTTTAAGTGACAATATCAGCATTTTCTTAACAATATGCAATATACAGTAGATAAAAAATAATTTTGTTTAAAGGCACACCATGAAACTTTTTGGCCACTAGGGGGTGCTTCTAGCGCCCCTAGAGCCCACAAGCGCCGCAGGACTGTCGCAAAGGAAAGGAACTGGCCAACCTTAAAACTAAACTAAAACTAAACATTTAAAACGCTAAACGATCAACATTTTGAGACAACAGGGAGAAACGCAGTCATGTTACAACTTTCTGATGAGGAACTTGTCGTGGCAGAAGCCATGTCTCAATCTGAAGGTTGCAGCCTCCAGATGTCGTATTTCTAAGCTGTATACGTCATCAAGACTGTCTTATTTCACAATATTAACAATTACAAAGTTGACTATTATACTTAGTTAATTGTAAATTGTTGCAGTATGCTTATGACTTGCGAATGTATTGCTCAGTTTACCTTAATAAACCAGGCTTGATGACGTATGCAGCCTGCACATTTGACCTCCAGAGGCTGCAGCCTTCCAATTCAGAAACGACCAGAAGTATTTCCTTGCCTTTTCCCAAACAAATATTGTTGCATCGTCTCTCTCTCTCCCTCGCCACCAGGATTTTCCGCAATGGCGCTCGTTTTTCCTCTCTTTTGTGTGAAAATTGTCGCTCCAAATCCAAGTAAACCGATGTGGTCCAAGCAGACCTAAAGTCTGACGCTTTGTAATACGTCACGCGAGTGACAGCGGAACGCAGCAAATGAGGAAGAGAGAAGAGAGAAACGCTCGGATCTGATTGGTGAATGAATAGGGTTTGGTTTTACACTGTGTGAGTTTGAGCAAGTTTGACTGCTATTGCATCCTGGATTGTAATGTAAATATCATAGACACAGTAAAAGAAAGGTAAATACGCGAACACCGCATGTGAATACAGGGAACTATATGCAAGATAATCGCCGTCATTTATAAAGAACATCGCATTTATGTATGAATCAAGAGTTTATATAAAAAAATTGCCTTAAAGGGGAATCGAACCCGGGTCGCCCGTGTCATAGGTCTGTGACACTAAAGACTGTGCCACAGAGTCACATAATAGAAGCTGCTCTCTACATTCGTTAAGGAGCCTCCAGCAAAATTCACGTTAAAAACAAATTATGTGGAGGAAGTGACGTATGCCGTAAAGCAGTCGAATTTTGTAGTTTTTTTTGTGCTCTGGTTACTACCAGAAACCCTAAGTTTTAAAATACGAGTAAAAGTGATACAGACCCCGTCAGGCTATGGTAGACATGTCATTCAACCTATTTAAAGTCGATGTACTATCACAAGGGTCTTGAAAATTTATTATGAAGGTTGAAAAATTACATGGTGTCACTTTAAAATAAAATTATCAAATTTGCAATACTGTATGTAATATCATAATTGGATGCTATCTATATTTCAGTGGCGGCCGGTAACTTCTTTTTTTAAGGACGCTTGATGCGAAGTTCGTCACAACATGTATGTAGCCCGTCATGTGTGTGGTTCCTTTTTTTCAAAATATGTGTGCAGCAGGCACTTATTTTGACAAAACACGTGATGCACATGGTTGACATGACGCAACAAACACATATTTTGAAACCGCAAGCAACACACATGACACTCCCAACACTTATTTTGAATTAGCGCCTCTTCGGATGAGCAGTCACAAGCCGCCACTGCTGTATTTGCACCTCAGTATTTTTGTACATTAACAGTATGCAATAATAACATAAAGTCTAAATGATTATATTCATTAAAAATATTAAATGTATGCTGCTGGAGAATAAAAGCCCTCTCTACACCGACCCCTAACTCTACCCAATAAATACTTGTGTGGCACAGAGTTCCTGACAACAGAAATAATGTCTAGATTAAGTAACAATAAATGTATTTAGTAACATTAAAACATTTAAAGTGTTTAGTAACATTTAAAAAGCACCATTGCAGACAGTATTTCCTGGTTGAGGTGGGAAATATCTTAAATCTGAGTTGTCTGGAACCGATAATTCTTTAGTGGGCACTGCTTTGTTAGATTGTTAAGCCGTTTATAGACAGATGAAGGCAAATCTTGTTCTGTATCTTATAGTTCGGAGTCAGAAATGGAGAAATGGATGGAGGATATAAAGATCGCTGTTGATCTGGCAGAGGAATGTAATGGATTGATCGGCGGTCTGCTTATGTCTAATAGCGACATCAGTAAGTGAGATGTGTTTCCATCACATGATGTGACTTTAGTGTTGTAGCTGTTTCTCAATGAATTATCTTTAAGATCACATCACACATTGAGATTTTTTTTATCACTGAATATCTTGTTTCACTCAGAAATAATTTAAGTCACATAATGAAAGGTAAATGGTTTGAATTGATGAGTTAAAATTAATATTGAACTAATATCAGATATTTAAATTATGTCTAACAGAAGTAAAAACAGATGAAATAATTGTTCACAGATTGTCAGTAAAACTCTTGGTAGTTAAACCAGATATGCATGTTGAGTCTGAGGGTATCGTTATGTTTCTAACATTTTTCCAGAATCCTCTGGGGTTTCAGAAGTGGACTCAGAGGATGATCTTGGTGGGTCACAATCATTTACGATGCGTCATGGCAACAGCTCAGTGAACATACATCACCGTGGTAACACTACAGCACACGTGTGTTGGCATCGTAACACTAGTGTTTCTATGATGGACTTCAGCATAGCAATAGAGGTAACAACATTACAACTGTCCTGTGTGTGTGTGTGTGTGTGTGTGTGTGTGTGTGTGTGTGTGTGTGCGTGCGTGCGTGCGTGCGTGCGTGTGTGTAATAATACATTGTGATAAAGTACTTTACTGTATCTGACAGAATCAGCTCTCAGGAAATCTGCTCAGAAAGTTCAAGAACAGCAATGGTTGGCAAAAACTCTGGGTCGTTTTCACCAACTTCACCCTGTTCTTCTACAAAACACATGAGGTAAAACACACACACACACACACACACACACACACACACACACACACACACACACACACACATACATACACACACACACACACACACACACACACACACACACACACACACACACACACACACACACACAGTGTTGTGTTTACTTTCTACATTTCTCAGAACTGTGTGAAATGTCTGAAGTCATGCTCATTTTTGTGTTGAGTAAGAGTCTCTCTCTCTCTCTCTCTCTCTCTCTCTCTCTCTCTCTCTCTCTCTCTCTCTCTCTCTCTCCCTCTAGGATGAATATCCATTGGCCAGTTTGCCATTGTTGGGTTACTCAGTTATTAAAGCTGGTGAATCAGAAAACATTCATAAAGATCATGTCTTTAAGCTGCACTTTAAATCTCATGTCTATTACTTCAGAACTGAGAGTGAATACTTTTTCCAAAGGTATTGTACGCTGTTTAGCACTTCACATATTATCATAACATTTAATCAGCATACAAAACAATACAATTGAACAGATTGTTTATTAATTAATATAATAATTAGCGGCCTTTAGCATCTGAGCTCCTCATATATGCAGTATGTTTGTTCCCCGGGAATCCAACCTATAATCTTTGCACTGCTACAACAAGAAATATTGTAATTTAAGGCAGTAATGTAAGCGTTCATGTTTAGTGCTGCAGTAATAATGTTAGATTTTACAATGTAAAATAATACCTCATCTTTGTATGTGTTGTGTAGATGGATGACCGTGATTAGAAGTGCTACAATTCCTGCCAGCAGAACCCGTTATCTGAACCGGACAGAACCAGACTAAACCAACCAAACCTGCTTTCTGAACCGGACTAAACCACACTGAACCCGCTATCTAAACAGAGCAGATCCAGACTAAAGAACCGCGCTGTCTAAACCATACTAAACCACACCGAACCCGCTTTCTTAATCATACAGAAAATGACAGAAATGCTGCCAATATGTAAGGTGCTGAGATGTGCGGTTCTGTATGGTTTATAATTGTGTGTGTTTATATGACAATGTCACAATAGTGACTGATTTTTTAAAACAGTATAACACAGTTACATAGTATGACATCTGATATGAAGGGGGAATGTCACCTTATCACATCTGAACCTTCTTAGTTCATTTATCAGCCTCTGTTATCTATTTGTTGATATAAACACTGAATCCTGTCAGACTACATTAGTTTACTCTGTCACTAAAGTTACACATGAACAAACATTTCCAGCGTGCATAGTTTTGACATAAAAGTTAACGTCCAGATTAAGTAAAAAAAAAAAAAATACAAAAAAGAGCAGCCTTAATAGGTCCTGAATTATTTTAGCTGTCATATTGCACTTATCCTATTAAAACAGGCCTTTGGTAGTGTTGTCTGGGCCAATTAAACAAATATAACTAGTTAAAAGCCAGGTATGGGTGACTAAGATCACCAGTGTGTCAGACAGTTTGGATCATAAGTGCCTGGCTTGTCGTCTTATCACAGAATTTACTAAGATCAAAGGTGCTGTATTCACAGGATGTGGCAGAGATGTATGCTGAACTTTTAAGGCTGTATTCAATCTATATTTAGGCTGTTATCTTGAGACATTTTAGTTGTTTGGGAAAAGCGAAAATAAAAGTGTTATCAAAGGCTCAAATGTAAACAGAGAAGTGGAATTTCCCTTTAAACACAATGACGCTCACTGTAAACACGCAGGTGCTTTTTTACTTACTGAGTAACATTTCATCTGATTTTTAATATTCAATTATGCATTTATAAAATTTCAGTGATCAGATTTTTATGTTTTAAACTTTGTTTCTGGCAGCTAAAACCATGATGGCTTCAGAAGTCAGTGTGCCAAAACAATGTATTTCTGCTAAAATTTTTTGAACACTATTTGGAACATTTGAAATATATTTACTTTATGGAGTACATTTTTTCAAAAATGTAAATTTTGATAAACTTTACTGAAGCTTATATTTATAAAGTGCCATTAAGAGTGTAACACATATAAAATATATTTTACATCCCTGCATTTATTTCTATCACCATGTGTAGCATTTGATAATGAACAAAATATGTTTTGTAATTTGCTGCCCTTGTTTTAGGTATTAAATGAACCATCATCAAACTAAGACAAATTCACCTTAGACATGTATGACAATACAAAATCCACTTGTATGTTATAGTTATTTTAGTCCACATTGTGCATAATAAACAATAATAATGAACATTGGATAATTATAATAATAAACGTGACATTTTGTAAGTGAAAGCAATAAAACATTGCAGAAACCTGTTGATTTTGTCCTGTGGTGATTTTTCTATATTACTTTGGTCAACAGGTGGCGATATTATATAGCAATTGCATATCGACTGTAGCCCTTGTCTGAACCCTAATTTCCATGAGTGAGTTAAAGTGTTTTGACACTGACCAGCTGGTGCTGTACTCAAGAGGATTTACACTCAGTCTTAACTAAAGCGGATCACACAGGTATCTCCTCTCACCACTTACTCCCACACTGATACGGATTTATTATTATTTTTCAAAGTTTATATGTTATTTGGCTTTTAACATAATGAGTATCTACAGCATTTATCTACTTAAAGACTAATAGAGTAAAGACTGCTCTTTGCTCATCTATTTTGACGTTGTGCTGCAACCCCACTCACTTGTGAAGCTTTCGTTCATGTTTGGAACAATCAAAATTTGACCAATGGTTCAACAATGATTTGCTTTAAGTACTACTTACTATTTTTTTTTTTAATATAACCTGTTAGCCCTAAGCAATTGTAATGGGAGCAATACCATCTTGAATTATCATGTGACTGTACTTACAAATAATAATTATACCACACTTATATATGCCTCCCCTCCTGAACCAAAATAAACTCTCAAATCAGTTGTGTAATCAGTTTTTCACAACAAATCAGTTTTTTTGATCAAAAGAATAGAAAGTTAGATTCCTTTTTCGTCAAAATATTATCTCTGTACCACCTCTGTACCAATTTCTGAATTGGAACAAGATTTGGTCCCTTTCTTTATAATAAAGAAGTGTATTTTGAATTAATATGAAGAGTTACAAGTTACTTTGTTTGTTAATTTTTTCAAAATTCTTGTTTTTTGATTGTGCATTCCAATTAATATCAATTAAACTGCAGTTGATTTAAGCCTTCATAACAAAAAGCTAAGTAGCACAACAAGTAAGGAATAATTGATGACGGGCCATTGAATTATAATAAAATAATGCACACCCATACACCGCGGGTGTGCATTATTTTCTTATAATTCAATGGTCCGTCGTCAATTATTCCTCTTATACCACGGTTACCACAAACATTGCTCTGTTGCCTATTTTTAAGACATTTAGGTGTGCGGTTATCAGAAATGAATGCATACCCACTGAACACTTCTCAGCCAATCAGAATACAGCATTCAACATACCCGTGGTATAAAACACAATAAAAAACGATAACATAATAACACAGGTTTTGACAAAAAAAAAAATTAAAAAACAGTAATATCTAATTTTGGAACCAAACTCTTTATAAATTTTACCCTGTCAAACATTTCATGAAGAAATATAAAGCTGACATTAAAATAAGATTTTCAGTTTGCCAATTCATTCTGTATACCATTCATTTTGTCATTATACCAGACACTTCTGGAAAAAATATGTTTATTAATTGACCATATTCAGGAAGGTATATCAACAACTTTTAAAGACATAAAAACTATAAATCTGAGTCTATAAATAAAATTTATCGTAAACTTAATGTACTTTCTGTGCAAATTTTATGTACACAAATGTAAGTTCTTCAATAAAGGCAAAAAAGCTGTCGTTCATGACTATTAATTAGACCGCGATGACGTTTGATGCAGACGTCCTATGACGAGGAATTGTCTTATGAATATTAAGAATCAGTTTCCTCACCATAGTAGGATTTGTAAATTCCCGGACTGCAAGGGGAGTTCAGACTCGACGAGACTGCGCGTGTTAAATCTCCAAACACACACAAACGGACGCGATAGTATGACAGCACGGGAATGCGCTCTATTAAGACTGCCAAAACTTCCAGGAAACCTATAACCAGAGAAAACATGGACCAAAGGATCTAACTCATTAATGTTATCATGAGAATAAAACGCGGGACAAGCAGAACGCTTTTAAGAAGGACTTTTATCTCTGGGACGCTGGCAAAGGTGCGCGCTCGTGGTCGGGACATCAGTGAAACGCATCTTTAATGTTTTTAAATGTGTTTTTTTAACGGTTTAGTGTTAATGAATGAAAGTTTCTAGTCAGCTATGTCGTTCCCGGCTCCCGTGGAGACGCGAAAGTTCACCCGCGCGCTCAGTAAACCGGGCACGGCGGCGGAGTTACGGCAGAGCGCGTGTCAAGCGGTCAGGACGTCAGTGTTGGTGGTGAGTATCTCAGTTGTGCGCGTGTCCGCGGTGTTGTATGTCTGTACTGGTAGTCTAAAGGTTGTGAGTTCGACTCTGGTCACTGTGCCATCAGCTTGAGTGACCCTAGGGTTAAAACATCATCTTGTTCATTTGAAGTTTTTTTTACCTGGCTGTCACATCATGTCCTTTCAAAAAATGTAAATGTTTAGATTACATCAACCTTCCCTGCCGAAAAAACAATAAATCCATTACAGAAAATTCTAATGGTTTCCATTAAAATACCAATGGGAACCATTAGCTTTTACCATTAAAACCACTACACTATAGTGTGTTTTGGGCAATATTCTATTAGAACCACTACATACCATTAGAGACCAACAAAAAACAATACACTGTAGTGTGTTTTGGGCCATATTCCATTAGAAACAAATAAAATTCCCAATAAAACCAATAAAATTTCTGTAATGGTTTTATTGTTTTTTTTCAGCATGGTTATAAGACCCGAGCTTTGGTTTGTCTTTTTTCATATACTTTATAAATACATAAAACGGCAAAGTATACTCCGATATTATTAATGAAATATATTACTAAATATTTGGTTATTATAGAACGAATGATTGATATTAAGAACGAATGATTGATTGATAGATAGTGGAAACAGGAAATGTGGAGGTATTGTGGTATAGTATAGTGCATAAAGGTATGGTGGGCTGCTAAACAAAAGGTTGTAGGTTTTATCCCACTTTATAGGTGCCATAAAGATTAACTTCCATTGTGCCCTTGTAAGACACCTAGCCTTAGGTTACTGTTATAGAGGTGTTTTTAAAGTTGCCATAGAATGTAAAACTGTATTTAACTAGTCATGGTTGAATAATAACTCCACTTTTATATATATAACAGTTCTGTACATGGTAATGACATATTCTGAGCCTCAAACACGATTGTTTCTCCCTTTTTATGTAATCCTTGTGCGTGCAAAAGACGGCTGGAAAACCAATCACAACAACACCAACTGTGACGTTGCAGTCGAGATGTACACCCCCAACATTAAATTAAACATTAATGCTATATGCTAGTGTTTAAGCTGAAGTTCTACTATTGACGTTACAGTGATGTTTTGCAGGTCCATACTGAAAAAAAAATACAAACTTACCACTCAGACAACAAATTTCAAACAACTGATTATTCTTCAAAATCTGTATCTTTGTCTTATACAGGCTCAAACTTATATGGTCTGTTTACACACACAGAGCTACTGAAGGAGCTGCTCTGTGAAACAGCCAATCAGAGCAGAGCTCCACATTATTATTCATGACCCTTTCAAATAAGGTAATAATAGACAATTTCATTCTGAGGGCAAATCCTAGGGTTGTAAATGGACATGTAAAACCATCTCTTTTACACTTTATAAAGCCACATACCTTCTATGTAGATATCAGAGAACAATTTAACATACAGTATTAATGCATTCTTTTGGCACCTTTAAGATATATGTGTACTGTATGTTAGGTGTTAGGATCTTTTTAGGTGTTAGGAGTATTGTGGTGGTTATAAAATCTTCTTGAGTATTTCAGAGTTCTCTGTGGATGTTTTGAACAGGATGTGATTTGTGTCCAGACTTGTGTGAATGAGTCATTAAATTAAAAGTACAGCTTACATAAGCAGACTAAGGATACAACACACTGCAGTATGAATACTGTAAAAAGTATGCCAGTTAGCCAAAGAAGTGCAGTTTACATCAGAGCACACTGCATGGTTACCATACTCCACAATACAGTGACATGTCATTACCAGTGTGACAGAAGAACTGAAAGTAATCTGTGAGATGAGCAACATACCAAGGTCATGTGAGCATACTAAAAATGCTACCATTGCATGAGAACAGTGTGCAAAGTTATACATACTACATTGTTTGAAATAGTATAGATTACACTGTGTACTGTAGTATAGTAGGATGTTCTGGATGGGATTTTTATGATCAGACCTACAGTATCAAAATCAGTGAATTTGACTCAATGAAGGATTGTGAGTGTAACCATACCAGCACACTCATACATTCCTGCATGAAGCATGTAAATACAGTGTGAAATACAACTCTGTGTTTGTAGTATAATAGAGAGATTGTGTCAGATCTGTATGACTTGCGCTCTCATAGACATCTGGATACAAACGTATTGTGTGTATAAGGCTCAAGGGATCCCACAGATATGTGTTTAGGCGTGTGTAAGTATGTTTGTACACTTCATCTAAAACCAGCGTTGGCTCAGTCTTGTGTATGTAAGTGTATGCAGTGGGATAGATGTAGTCAAAGATTCAGATGGGACACATCCACCGTCAGATGCTTTACAGTGTGATCTGTGTTGTCCGTAAAATGCTATTTGTCCCCCTAAAAAGATTTGAATATGCAGTGGTATGGCACCACAAGTTTGACTTTTTCTAAAGATAAGGTGAGTGATTGTAGTCAGTGCAAAACCTGTTACATGGATGCTAGGTTGTTGTTTGGTGGTTGTCTCAGGCTGAGGTCACAGCTCCTACAGGTCTTTCCTTTAAGTTAAATACATAATTTTATTGTAACCTTTTAGCAAAGATATTTATCAGATGCATTTCTCCAAAGCAACTTATAAAAGTTAAAAGAACAATTAAATGATTCATTCAACAGTTTTTATCTTTTTCTTGAAGCTTTTGAAGGACTTACAATTGACCAATGAGGATGTGTGACTTTAATCTCTAGAATGGAGTGAAAATAATTCACCCTTTTTACTTTTGGTTTGTATAGTCATCATCAATTCTGGCATGTATTTTCCTTAAGCATCAAAGTTACGTGCACATATATGTGTTGAAGGTTTTTCCCGAACCCTTAAGCCAATCATAAATCAGTTCCCATCACTTCCCCAACACACCCACCTGCCTTATGACATCACTAAAGTGGCCCCTCCCTGAACCCCTAACATGTGAAGGCATGCAGAAGCCTGAGTGAATCAGATCAGTCAGTCGACCTCAGCAAAGATTTTCTGGTTGTTAAACTACGTGAAATATGTCCATCTGAGTGAACCAACTAAACATACATCATCTAAAAATTACTTTTTACAGAGTATTCTTAATATCCCCATTTTAAAAAATTGTCAGGTGGTACAACCAATCATGTCTATTTCCAGATAAGTTTCAATGTGCTCCCTGTGTCATGCTGATTGTTTGTTTATTTGATAGTGGCAATTAAAAGTATTATCCTGAAATTACTTTGAAGGTGTCAAACAACTTTACCATGAAACAAACATTTTATAACTATACATTTCAGAACAATAATTTAGAAAAACATAATAACATTTATAGACAACCTAAGCTTGTTTTTATTAAGTAAGGAATAATTGATGACGGGCCATTAAATTATAAGAAAATAATGAACACCCAAGGTGGTAATGCGGCACGACCTGAAGCGGAGTGTGCATAATTTTCAAATAATTCAAAGGACCGAGTCAATTATTCCTCTTATACCATGGTTACCACAAACATTGCGCTGATGCCTATTTTTAACACATTTGACAAGTTAGGTGTGCGGTTATCGAAAAATAATGCATACCCATAGAACATTTCTCAACCAATAAGTTATAAAAAATTATAACTATAAGTTTATTCAAATTGTTTAGCTTAATGTTCTTTTCTTAGGGGCATTTATAGCAGCCACACCCTTTGACTTTCTGGTTGCACCACCTGACTTCCGAAATTAATTTACATTTAAAAGACTTTTCTTTGGATGCCTACCCGTTACATTCAAATACTGAAAAAATTGTTACTTGTTGAAGAAATCCACAAACTTTTCATTAAGCCATAAAGACCACTACCTTGACAATTAAGAATATAAAAATTTTTGGACAACAGTTTTTCAATTATCCTAACATGCCAACAACTACTACTAATATTCGTGAAATTAGTTAATAGTAGAGTTTTTGAACATAAAGTAATGGCAAAGTATCTTAATTAGAGTTTGTAATAATTTAAACACAATTTTAAACAGTTGCCTAATGCTGGATTCACACCAAACGCTGTAGAGGCGGCAAAAACATGCTATTCACACGTAGTTGGACGCATGAACATTTTGAGTTTACTTGCTTCATTCGCGTGTGAAATTCTAGTCATTCGAGACATTCATGGGAAATTTGCATCATGGGAGGGGTTTCTGCGACTTCGCTCACTTCCGGTAATCATGTCACTACTAGAGCAAGCTCCTGAATGGTTAACGGCGCGCGATTCCACCAAAGTTCAGATTTTTCAACTTGCACGTTTCCTGCTGCAAAGCTCAATTTGCGTCAATTGTGCATCAATTTGCGTGATCTAGATGCGCAAAATCGCAAATTAGGTGGATTTTTGTCTACCGCGCAGCACTAAACGCTTTATTTGCGTAGCGAGACCTCCAGACTTAACATTGAAATCACTCGTGCTTGACGCCTTTACCGCGGCTGCCGGCTGGTGTGAACGCAGCATTAAACTGATATTTTGTACGGACAGTTGCCCTGCCTGGCATTTTACAAGTTTATGAATGGGGAAAAAAGTGCATTTATTATTATAAAATACTGAAAATGTATTTAAATAGGTTTACACATGTCATAAATCTATCAAGTTATTGTTTTAGTAAATAATGCCCCGGACACAAAAATATGCATGTCGTGTCATTTACCCATAATCTTAAATGCACAAAATTTATTTATTTATGAGGATTATGGATTATTTAGTGCAGCCATTATCATATGTTACATGTATAAGTGTTTATTGGATTATCTTTTTGGGCTCTGAATTGGTCATGAGTATTAGAGAGTGAATAGCTGAAATTTAGGGCTGGTAACAGTAAGGTTATTTGGTTTAAATCCTGCAAAGAGTAAGTTAAAAGCTTTTACCCTTGAGCTGTCGACACCTAATCCCAGCATGCATCACGGGCATTATACCTAGTGTTTCTGGTTATACTACAGCATTCATGCATAACTATGCAGTTGTTGAACAACTAATTATTATATTTCATTTTAGCTCAATTTTAGTTAAACTAATAGTGTTATAATAAAATTTTTCAACTTTAGTGTTAATACTAGTCAATATTTTGTTACCTAAATTAAACAATTTTAGACAAACAGACTCTGTTGTGCGCCTGATCCAGGGTTAGATTTAATGCACCTGAAACATAGAGTTTTTACCAAAAGTTTTTAACCTTCTCAGATGTTGATATTTAGTGGCCTAAATACCAACGCGAGGTCTTAGTTTAAGAATTGTTCATATGTAAATGTTTGATTGGCTGCTATGTCATGTATACTTGAAGAGAGAGATTAAGTTTGTAACTGGTCTAAAACAAAACATGTGCTAACTTGATAGCTTAATTACTGCTAACTGACAATGTACATGTACAGTACTTGCCTGTTTGTCCACACAGCATGTTTTATGATATCTAAAGACTGATGTGTAATTTTTTATTGTTTGTGATGCTGTTAGTAGTGGTTAAAGAGTATTGAGCAAGACAAAGGGACTGGCCATCCTGCTTCTTACCATTATTTTCCTTCTGCCAGTGTTGTATTGTTCAGTGTGACCTCCTTAACGCCACTTCCTTCCTCATGAACACACAGATCATATTACAGCTGCCCACCGGCCAGGAGCTGGACATAAACCTTCTCTTCCCAATCTATAAAGACACACACACACACACACACACTGAAAATCTGCTTGAAAAATAAGAGGGGTCATCATAAGTGCTGACAACACTTATCCTGCTATCATACTGTAGTAACATTGAGATCAATGCCGGAAGTTGTCTATAAGGAAAAGCATCCTCTTATTACTGATCTCTGATGTTGTTTTATCACTCCATGATAAACTTTGGGCTCGTACACACTGCATATAAATTCAGGTGTCACTTCACCTTTTAATGCTTAATCCTGTTCTGTACACACACACACTTCAGTCATTAACAACCGCATTCTACAACCGAATAAACTCCCGCAAAATCAGGTAGTGACAACTTACAGAAACTATGCATAGTGTGTACTCAGTTTATGCTATTCCCAATATTCGATGATCGTTTAAATTAACGATCAATCACTCAAATAATTGTTAATTGTAATTAAGGCTGTAACGATTAATCATGCAAATTCGCGTTTTCTCAATAGTCCCTTTCACACATATAGTCTTTACTGGTAATTTACTGGTAAATTGCAGTTAACAGGTCATGTGTGAACAGAACCTTTCGGTAAATCAGTGCTCCCAATTTACCAGTAAGACAGGTTGTACGATTACCAGTAATTTTCCAGTAAGTGCTATGTGTGAACGAAAAATATAGGATTAGCGGCATTTAGAAAGGACGACGTCAGAGAGCGCTGACAGCTTCGGGCCAATCAGAACGTTTTTATACCGATGACGCGTTTACCCCCGCACTGTTTATTAAGGGTGTCAAAGGGTGTTTATTAAGGGTGTCGAAATTAAGTCACAACCTCGAACTTCAAATTAAAAAATGGGATCTTCGATGCTGCCACGCAGGGAAAAACCTCTCAGAGGTGCCTTTAAAAACATTGGTCCAGCAGAATGTGATTTATATTTTAAACACAAGGGATGTATTGCTACAACTTCTCGAAATGCATATCATAAACATTACTACCTAGTGATCTGACTTTGGACAGAGCACAGCTCTCTGCACGTGGGCAAGTGTGAGAGAGGCCACAAGATGCAGTGGGTTATATTATAAACAAAAGGGATAGTTTGCCTCAGATCGCATTAAACGCATAAAACTGAACAAATACGCAAGGATTACTACCTTAGTTTATGCTTAGACTTCGGACAGCTGCGAGAGCGCGTGCATGTAAGACAGAGAGAAGCGTAGCTGCTTATGACGCGCTGGATTTATTTCAGATGCTAGGAGTCCAAGACGCACGCATTAAGTCCATAAGTCGAGCACACCTGAAGTTAACGTCCACATTTCTTCACAAAAGTTGTTAAAAACAGCTTATCATTTATTTGCCAAATTGCCGACGTCCTTAGCACATCCTCAGCCTAATGTGCAAACGCAGATTCCATTTGACGCTGCCTAACGCAATGTTGTTAGGTCACGAGTAACTTCGCAACTGTGCCACAAATGTGAAAACAACAAAATACGTACCGTGGATATTAAGTCATTACCCTCCATTGTTTACAAATACGACACTGAGCTTGCCGACCACGTGCCACAGGTAACTTACGCTTTTTCTCAGAGTTTACCGGTATTTTGATACTGATGTGTGAATGATGTCTTACTGGTAAAAAGACGGAACGTCACTGCGTGTGTGAACAGCACATTTTTGTATTTACTGGTAAATTTGTGTAAATTACTGTGTGAAAGAGGCTACTGAATGAATTACGGTGAAACATCCAAAAGCCAGAGGGCGCTCTCGTGCAGAAACTCCACAGAAGTAGCTGCGTGTCTAGAAGAATATTGATATCATCGTACTTCAGATTGTTTCAGGTATTTTCATGATAATAAAGAATATTTTGAAAGATTGTGAGAGAGTGTTGCTTTTTTAAATGCACGTTATAAACGACTTCGACTCATAATGATTTTAGATTGATAAGGACTTCCTACTGACCAAAACACCATAGCACGTGAAACACAGAATCGCAGCCTTGCAATTCAGAATCAATTTTAGACAGGTCTTTTTAATGGGACACGTGATTTATCATTACAGCCCTACCTGTAATAGTGCAATAAGCCTTTCCTGCAGTGGAATATGGCTAATGACATGAAAGTGTGCGTAAATGGCAATCAAAACGCCAGCTTCAAATATTTAAATTTAAATATTTTTTTGTCTAAATAACATGCTAGTGGGATTGTAAAATGAGTCAATGTAGTTGGTGTTGTGATAAAATCATCAATTTAAACTTCTCAATCTCTTCTTATACAATCTCGTAATGAAAATGACTAATAGACACAGTGTATTACTCCACCTCACAGCGCACTCTGGTAACAGTCACAAGTCCATGCGTCCATAAGATGTCAAAATAAAAGTTCCCTTTCGAGGAACTCGAGCTGCGTCGCCATAGCAACGCTTTGGGGAACGCCTCGGCGTGACTGATCTGAAGCACGTGTAACACATAATCAATAATTTGATGATTGGATATAGGCTGGATGCCGTGCGGACCAGGGGTATAAGAAGGCATCCCACACAAACACACTCGCTTTTAGTGCCTCAGCAAGTGACTGCATGTATGTTTGCATAAATCTGAAGTAGGGTTGTGCCGATAGACGATAGTATCGTGTGTCGACTATCCTCAGACATATCGCCAATGGCAGGCTTTCATGACGATAGTTTGCGAATGGTTATTATTATTATTATTATTATCATCATAGTTTTACATTAACATGCACATTGCATGCTTTTCCTCGCATGAGGGTTTGTGGGCTTCACGTTACGCGGAGAGCTTGTAGAGAGAGCATTCCTTCTTGCACGCGCCTGCACTTAATGCATGCGTCTTGGACTCCTTCTAGCATCTAAATCCACTACGTCATGAGCAGCTGTGCTTCTCTCTGTCTCACGTGCACGCGCTCTTGCATCTATCCGAAGTCTTAAAATAAACTTAAGTAGTAATTCTTATGTATTTGTTCAGTTTAATGCGTTTAATGCAAGCTGAGGCAAACTATCCCTTTTGTTTAAAATATGACCCGCTGCATATTGGCGCCTCTCTCGCCTACGTGCAGAGAGCTACGATTGTCCGAAGTCAGATTACTAGATTGTAATCCTGTTTACGATATGCATTTCAAGGAGTTATAGCAATACATCCCTCGTGTTTAAAATATGATCGCGTTCCACTGGACCAATGTGTTTAAAAAGGCATCTCTGAGAGCACCACTGCTTGACACGTGTAGTCTTCTGCAACAGCACTAAACAAATCCATTGCATTGTTTTTATGTATGTATGTTTGTGTGTGCGCAGGTGCATGTTTTTACTGCCATTAAGTAATCCTGCAAGACATTTTAGAGCGCCTAGGCTTTAATGACGCGCTCATGTTAATGGCATCAGTTTTAAGAAGGTTGCGGTCATGACGGTGTTGCTCTTGTTCTTTTTTGTCCAAAGTGACTTGTCATAATCTTACAGTCTATGGTCATAATGAACAAATAAATGAACAAATAAATAAATGAGTAAACTACTGCCCCGCCCCCCGATACTATCGTGTATCGCCGATCTCACAGGCTGACGATAGGACGATCTCAAAATGGGGCAGTCGCCTAACACTAATCTCTGAAGTATGTTTAACAAGTTCAAGTATGTGTATCTCCCTGTCTGCGCGATATCACAGACAAGGATACACATGTATATGTGTCTTAGAGCGCAGCACGAACAGTTGGCTTTTGAGGAAACTGGCTGTGTGCACTGTGAGCATTCCCGTGCACGTGTTACGCTCCAGCTTCACGCTTAGAGAAGGATATCTCGGGCTCGTGCCCTCACGGATCCGGTCCCGCTTCTGTGTTTAACTCCGCTTACAAACCCAGTCAACTGCCCTGTTTATGTAGTACTGAGGTTTCTGCAGCAGCAATTCTCTGCTGGCTTAACTCCTTCCACCCTTAAGGTCTAGGTGGCAGCAGTCTCTGCCTACCTTGCTCCTTTTGAAGGACCTAATGCTCCTGAATGAGGTTGTGGGAACCAGATGATCACTTCAGAGCTCCCTCAACGAGGAAGCTTATGCCCTACAGTAGAGAAACTTCACCTTTCGGTGTTCAGCTCACCTGACAGACCCAGTCAACTGCCCCTTGACGTGGTACTGAGGTTTCTGCAGGAGCAATTCCCTGCTGGGCTAACTCCTTCCACCCTAAGGTTTAGGTGGCAGCAGTCTCTGCCTACCATACTCCTTTGGAAGAATGTCATGCTACCAACTGAGGTTGTGGAGACCATATCATTACTCCACCTTTAAGGTATAGGTGGCAGCAGTTTCTGCCTACCATACACTTCTGGACTCTCTGAGGGCAGTCTACATACCAGGCCACCTGAATGTGGCAGATGTCTTGAAGGGTCTCCGGTGGGAGTGGAGACTACATCTAGATGTGGTGAACCACATCTGGAAAAGATTTGGACGCGCAGAGGTAGATCTGTTTGCATCCCAGGACACCACACTTTGCCCACTGTGGTTTCCATGGTACAGGTGTGGCCAAAGCGAGTTTCACCATTAAGGTTTAACGGCAGCAGTTTCTGCCTACCATACTCCTGTGAAAGGCTCATCAGTGGGTAGACACCCATAAGTGGCTCGCTTTCTTTGTGTAACGTGCTGGAAGGGCTCTCGTTGGCTCCGTTCGAGCCACTTGAGACTTCACCAGATAGGTTTCTGGCCTTTAAGACTGTGTTCCTTCTGGCTATTACTTCTTTAAAGCGAGTGGGGGACCTTCAGGCCCTGTCAATATCCCCTGCAGGTCTGAGTTTGCACCAGGGATGGCTAAGGCTTTTCTACACCCAAAGCCAGGTTATGTTCCTAAGGTGCTAAACAATGTGCTGAGGCCCATTGTTCTGCAGGCCCTTTGTCCTCCCCCATTCAGGAGCGCGGACCAGGAAAAGCTGAATTTGGTGTGTCCTGTGCGAGCACTGAATGCATATGTTCACATGACTGCTCAGTGGAGGAGTCCTAGCAGTTATTTGTGTGCTTTGGTTCACCCAGAAAAGGTTTACCAGTGACCAGTATCTCACTGGCTTATGAACATCAGGGTATACCCTCACCCGTTGCTGTGAGTGCCCACTCTGCTCGGGGTATGGCTGCCACTAAGGCCTTAGGGTCAGGCGCTTCATTGCAGGATGTATGTGATGCAGCCGGTTGGTCTTCGCCGCTCACCGTCGTTAGGTTCTATGATTTAGACCTAGACTCCTCTTTAGGGTCCCAGGTTCTTTTGCCTTGACTGTGTTCAGTTATACACGCTATAGCAGGGGTGGGCAACTCCTGGTCCTGAGGGCCAGTGTCCCTGCAGAGTTTAGCTCCAACCCCAACCAAACACAGCTGAAAAATCTAATTGAAGTCTTCAGGACTGTTTGGAAATGACATTCAGGTGTGTTTGATTAAGGTTGAAGCCAAACTCTGCAGGACTGTGGCCCTCGATGCCCACCCCTGCGCTACAGGCATTTGGTAGTATGGAAGCATGGGCATCTCGTTCCCCAAAGCGTTGCTATGGCGACGCAGCTCAAGTTCCTAGAAAGGGAACGTCTCAGGTTACGTATGTAACTCTGGTTCCCTGAGAAGGGAACGAGACGCTGTGTCTCCATGCCATACTCCCTGCATCCCTGTAGGCACTTGCTTCGGCACTTCGTAGCAAGTGTGTTTGTGTGGGATGCCTTCTTATACCCCTGGTCCGCACGGCATCCAGCCTATATCCAATCATCAAATTATTGATTATGTGTTACACGTGCTTCAGATCAGTCACGCCGAGGCATTCCCCAAAGCGTTGCTATGGCGACGCAGCGTCTCGTTCCCTTCTCAGGGTTGGGAACACACAGGTTACAGGCTGCCTGGAACGTATACTCCCAGTTCCGAGTCATGAGTCTTGGTTTTGAAGTCGTGATTCACGGACTCAAAAACCTGCTGGAAGGCAGCATAATGATCTGTGACATCTGTTGTGGGCGGTCAGAGTTTTACGACAGTCAGTTTCATCAACAATTATTATCAACAATAAATCCAAGTTCAACATCCCTAGTGTGTACATAACCGAACTGAACAACTAGTTGTTGATTAAATATTTAAACATGCATCATAGACATGACAGGTCTCTCTTTTGAAAGAATGGGATAAAGTCTTCTGTATGCACGGACTGGTGCAGAAAATGACAGAGGCACAAGTGTTTGCTGACTAGTGTTGCCAGATCTTGTATGGAAAATACAGTGAAAAAGAAAAACCCAATAATAAACCGAAATACATCCAAATGCTTTACCTCAAAGATAAAAGTATTGGGACTGGCACCTTCACACTTTAATAACATCAAAAACCTGATCGCTTCATAAGCCACAAGCCATAAACGGTTAAGCGCCACAACAGTATGACACAACACTTTAATGTTAACAAGAAATGCATAATCATACATTTTAATATAACTTGCACACAAGTGTCAAACTTGAGTTGAGAGAGAAAGGTGGTAACAGCATCATGTACAGATTAACCCAAATTATCTTGGGTTGGATTTTTTGGGTTTTCTCAACTCAAAAATTACTCTGCAACTTTGTTCAATCTGCTTCGTGCAACAAGCCACCGGTTATCTTCATCTGAGTTTGCTTTATTTAAATTCACTTTTCAGCTTGAGTGGAGTTTACTTAGCTTCCAGTTAAGTTTACAAATGCTGAACTTGTTTTACTCGCTTTGTGCAACAGGTCAGTGTTTTGCTTGACCTCAACTTGAGCTGAGTTTGCTTGACCTTTGTTTTGGTTGAGCTCTGTTTAGCTTGGGCTGGGTTTACTTTGGCTGATTTAGCTTGAGGTCTGTTCGTCCTGAGGTCCATTGTGACACACAGATTTTTTCCTACCCACATATGTTCATTATAGGCTACAAATCATCCATATGTATGCATAACTCTGTTGTGAATAAGTTAACATGGTTGTTGGTCTTGTGACTCTTTTTATTTTTTATTCTTTGTTTCGCTCTCTCTCTCTCTTTCTCTCTATATCTCTCTCTAAATAACGAAAACAAGAGAAAACGTCAAGACATGTGCTTTGAAACTTAACTTTTTAGAGAGTTAACGAGAGACTTACGAGAGTTACCAAGAGGGTTAATGAAAGAGTAAAGGAGAGAGTTGCCTAGTAATTGTGTGCACTAAGGTGGCGTGCACAACAAAGCTTTTACACCTGCGGCCGGCGCATGTTTTCAATTGTTTCCAATGGAAGCTCGACGTTTTTCAAATAAGCCAGCAGCCAGCGGTTTTCTTCCGCGCTGATGCCGCATTCAGACAGCCAGTGATGTTATCGCTGTGTGTCGCCCGTCTCTTTCAATGAGGCGTTTCTAAATCTGCTTGTCAAAAACAAATGAGTACCATCCACGCCAGTAACTGACGAGAGAAGGATGACGTGAACTCCACTGCTTCGTTCTCATTGGTAGTGGCTCCCGAAATTCGCTCGAGATTTACATAAAGTTAAACTTTTCTTAACTTTCTCGCGTCGCTGGACACGCCCATATGGTCGCAAATGGTCACTTTCCCTGTGTCGCCGGAAGTCGCCAGGTTTCCATTGAAATGAATGAGATCGCATCGCTCTACTACTGCTTGTCGCTGGCTGTCTGAATGGGGCGTGAAGCACAGAGAGTTGAAAAATATTTAACTTTGGGTGAAAAGCTCCGCTCGTCAATGTCACAGGGCCGTCCAATCACAGTGGAGGAGGGGGCGGGACATTACCACACCAACCAACCGGCTCGTAGCTGAAGTATCAGAGCTACCAAAGCGCTCAGCTAAAGAAAGCTGGCACTCAGCTGAAAAACAGCTGCCATTTGTCGTCCTCCAGGCGTTTTCAGCCACGTTTAAAAGTCTTGGTGTGCACACCCCCTAATGCTGGGACAGGGCTCAACATAAAGGACTGCCTGATGGCCTGGGGCCAGCGTGAGAGACATTCGAGCCAGTAAACAGTAATGTCGATCAGGCCAGTGCTTCACCTTCAGTCACTAAAATATATTTTCTCCCTGTGGCTATTTGTCTGTATGTATTCTGCAATGTTACTATCAAGACACATTTTAAGTCATGATGCATCATGTTTCCTATTTAAGATATCTTTCTATAATCAATTCTGAGTCGCATGGCTCCGATTCTGTGTTTCATGCAAAGCTTGTGCATGTACGGCTCTTTGATTAGTAGGAAGTCCTTATCAATCCCAAATCACTATGAGTTTGAGTCATTTATAACATGCATTTAAAAACCAACACTCGTCAAACACAATCATTCAAAATATTCTTTATTATCATGAAAATACCAGAAACAATTTGAAGAACAGCGATGTAAATAATATGCTTGGAGTTTCTGCAGGAGAGTGCCCTCTGTCTTTTGGATGTGGCGGCATTTCACAGTAATTCATTAAAGATGGCAGTGTCACAATTATTTAACATTTTGGAAGCAGACATTTACTTGCAATGCAATGTTTGCACTGTTTGCCGGCAGTTTCCAGGTAAAGCAGACAAGTTGGCAGCCTTTTTCGTTGGAACAAGCGACCACCGTAAACAAAGCCGTGAAGCTCATGAGAGAAGCTGACAGCACATAGAGTGCATAGTGTCTAAAAGGGTTGCCGATAACCCTTCATCTGGTCCATTGAACTTAATGGCGTATTTATTTAATAACACAGGGATAGTTCACTTTAAAATGAAAATTCTGTCATCATTTACTCCTCATGTTGTTCTAAATCTGTATGAATTTCTTTTTTCTGATAAACACAAAAGAAGATATTTTGAGAAATGATGGTAAACACACATCAGTAAGTGACCATAGACTTCAATAGTAGGAAAAAACATATTGGAAGTATTGTGACAAATGACTAAGAAAATATTTTGATAAATGATGGTAAGCACACAGTTGACGGTACTCATTAAATTCCATCATATTTTTTATTCCTACTATGAACGTCTATGGTCACTAACTGCTGTGTGTTTACAATAATTTCTCAAAATATCTTCTTTTGTGTTCATCAGAAAAAAGAAATTCAACATGAGGATGAAAAAATTATTACAGAATTTTCATTTTAAAGTGAACTATGCCTCAAAAAGTTAATGTCAAGCCCTGATGTATATTATTTTAAATATGTGACACTGAAATCTACGGAGGCCGAGAGAGGACATGCACTATTGTTGTTTTTGCTTGCTTGTTTTCTCGTGATCATGACTTAATTTCTCGTTATCGAGAGATAACGAAAGTTGTTTTCTTGTGATCACAACTTAATTTTCTCATGATCTCGAGAAAACGATCTCGTTATCCTGCCATGATAATCCAAATGTCATAATGTAATTTCCTGTTCATGATATTTAGTCTATTTTGAAGTGGACAGCTAATGTATATGAGTTGGGGTCTTCGCCGTCACCACACTAATGTGTAGATACACTTAATAGATAAATAAAGTTGGACGTGCATGTTCGTGAATTTAGGGACCATCTCTAAAGTAATACTGTACACGTTTCTATCTTCAATAGTATTTAACAGTTTATTTAAATAAATATCAACAATCTAAAAAGTTTGCATTATAGCTGACAACCACATAAACATGTTGGTTTTGTGACTGTTTGTTGACTTTCAGTGATTCCATTTAAATGCTGTTAAAAGTAGAATCGTGTATTGAGTAACTTAAAGACGGTCCCTAAATTCACCACTGTAAAATTGTAAATATTGACAAATCTATTTCAGCTTGAGCGAATCTCTGATCCAAGTAAAATCTCATTTGTTTATCCATGCTAATTTTGCAAAAGATGCTTTTGCTGTTTACAAACAAAACAACGCGTTCTATCGAGTACACGTAAGCTTTAATCACATCTCAAGAATGCAACTTTTGTTATCTCGAGATAACAAGAAATTAAGTCGTGATTACGAGAAAACAAGTAAGCAAAAATAATAATAGTGCATGGCCTCTCTCGGCTTCCGTAGAAATCTTTTTATGGCAGGGCCAAAAAACTGGGCCAGTATAAAAATTCTTTGCATCATTGAACCCTGTGGGAGACGAATTACATTTTTCATTGCATTACAAACATCTGAATTGATTCATTAGCTTGCAGTAACATGTGTTTGTCCTGTATAATGTGTTTAGACTCACAGTAGGTCATTGTGGGTTTCATAGTTTTGAAAGTGGTTTGCTGTAGCTGTTTTGTATCTCTGTCAGTCTGTCTCTATTTAAATGATTGTGAAGTTGTGTGTGCGTTGAGAAAGTACAGCCTTTTTTTGGACCATTTAGATTTGCATTGTGTTACATTATTCTGGTAACAGTAAAACACATTTTGCCTTGTTAAAAATAAAGAAGTAATAAGTGAAAAAAAAATGACATGATGAATAACAATAAGCATGATGATTTACTGTAAACAACATAGCTGGATAGTTTTTAAATCTGCTGTCAACAGAGAGAGCCAGGAGCCCCAATACCCCCCCCCCCCTCTATCATTCTCTGTTTGTTTTGGGTGTGTTATTATTCAGAGATGTTTCCATAGCAGTGTAACTGAGCAGATAGTGTGTAGATGAGTCTCAGACATTGATCTGATCTCGGGGCTCTGAACACAAACACTTTGTCTGACAAATTCAAATGAGTGTGATTGCTGTATCAGTCATTTGAATAAGTTGGAAATGTGGTTTGTTTGAGGAAAACAGTGGTGATCATACAATTGAATTTCTACCTCAATCCAAAATGGGTCAGTTCTTGAGCTTTGTCTTGTGATAATAAACATTCATTGATTTTCAATATATGCACACAGCACACACATTTGCAGACACACACAATTTCATGTTGACTGTCTGGTGGTTTGGCAAAGCTAAGCTCATATGACTTGTTTGGCTTTCCCTGAGAAATTTTAGATAAAAGTTACATAGATGGAAAAAACGGTGTACACTGCATGACTACAGTTTAGTTTAGACTTGTCCTTTGAGATGATTTCCACCATCTCTCTCTCCCTTTCTCTCTCTCTCTCTCTCTGATACCTGGACAGGTACTGTCAGAAATCTCTTCAATAGTCACACCCACTGTTTGTTCACACACAACTCAGTTCTGATTTAATGGCTTTGTGGTTTATGTCTTACAGATGAGATGTTTGTATGGTGAGAATACTTTTGTTTGGCATCTCTGTTGTAGTTCATGTGTAGTAAAAATCTTATTTAGTACTTCTTAAGATAATCTTATGATTATCTAAGTTTACTTATCTGTGCTATTTTGAAACACCATGAATATTAACTTAAATATTCTTTTAAGTTTTAACATACTATATCTCCGTATTAAAAAATGTATATAGTTAACACTTGTATTGAACTAGAACCCAACTTTCTTACAAAGATGGGTTCAAGTTTATTACAAGTGGTACCTGAATACATTATTTAAATACATTTCAGCACATTTTAATTTATATTCATGGTGTCTCAAAACAGCACAGAGAAGTTCACTTAGATGTTTTTAAGAAGCATACTTTTTCACTTGGGTATTCTTATGTATGATCTGTTCCTTAGGGAAAGTTTATCTGACTTTTCTTGTTGTGATCAGTATAACATAATGTTTACAGATAAATTGTGCATGTGAGACCAGGTACCATTTTTACAGGGGTAAACTAGGTACATTTCGATTTCAAGTTCAGTGGCTTTATGAGGATTTTAAGCTGCAGGATGTTGAGAAAATTACAGCAGTGTAGAAACTTAATGTCGTACATCAGTGATCTGTCTCAGCCTGCATTCAGCCCTGAGTCAAAACTAAACCTCTTTGACTCCTCCTCCACCTCCAGCATCTCCACCGACTCTCCCACACTTACAGGAGAGTCATCATTCAAACATTACAGCATCTTAAAGGTGCAGTGTGTAAATTTGTGTGGCATCTAGTGGTGGGGTTGCGCATTGCAACCAAAGGCTCAGTCCACTCCTCACTCCTCGCTTTTGTAACGCATAGAGAAGCTACATTAGCCGCCACCGGACAAACATGTCATCGTTGGAGACAACTTAGTAAAAAAGTTTGTCCGTTAAGGGCTTCTGTAGAAACATGGCGGCACAAAATGGCGACTTCCATGTAAGGGGACCCTCGGTGTATGTAGATAAAAACATCTCATTCTAATGTAATAAAAATATAACGGTTCATAATGAAAGGTCTTTATACACACCTGATAATATAGTTATGTATATTATTTTGCATTTCTATCAAGAGATCCTTTTAAAAATTACACACTGCACCTTTAAAGGTGTGTGCTCACACTATCCAAACCTGGCCTGCTTGCAGAGGTGAGCTGGAGCATGGTTCACTTGGGCGCGTTTCTGAAGGAGAGATGTCAATTAGGCAAGCACTCACCTTCATCTGCCTTATTAAAAAGCTTCTGATGCGCGCATCAGGGTTACATGAATGTTCGAGCTGCACACATGACAGACCAACTAAGCACGATGGCATGTGAGAGGGCTGTGTGCCATGTGCACCAAACAACTTATAATAAAAAACACAGACTTAACATTACGATGGGTTCCAGTGTTAAGAGAGCGCTTTACTTCCTGCTTTGTTCAAAACAATCACATAATGACGAAAGTAGTGCACCCGGGCTCGGATCGATAAAAGTTCAGTGTGAGTACGTGCATCTGGGGCAGTAGGGATAGGGACAATCGTGCTGGGGCATGGTTTGGTTTGGTTTGGATAATGTGGGTGCACCCTTAGTCTCAATATGGGCAGATTATTCAGACTCATACTCCCTCTTAATGTAGTTCATTGTTCAGCAAAAGTTACTGTATGCTGTAGATGTGTGTGTGAGCGTGTGTGTACAGTATAATCCAGGGCTTGACATTAACTTTTTGAGGAACTTGTCTTTCAGACAAGTAAATTTATGTTTCACTTGTCCATGCACAAAAGTCCGGGTAAAGATTTATAATATAATGTATTTTTTGTGTTTTGCTAATCAGTGGCGGAGCAAGGGATTTTTCATAGGGGTGGCCAGGCAGGGGCCAGCAGTTACTCTGGGGTGGCACATAAAACCTCTATCATCCAACCTTAAAATACATTTAAAGGAACACGCCCACATTTTGGGAATTTAGCTTATTCACCGTATCCCCCAGAGTTAGATAAGTCCATACATACCTCTCTCATCTCCGTGCGTGCTGTAACTCTGTCTGACGCAGCCCCCGCTAGCTTAGCTTAGCACAAAGACTGGAAATGCATGGCTCCAGCTAGTATACTGCTCCCAATAAGTGACAAAATAACGCGATCATTTTCCTATTTATGTGTTGTGATTTGTATAGTCAAACCGTGTACAAATAACAAGGTGATATGAGACACAGCGATCTTTTAACAGTATACATACTGAGAACTATATTCTCTGAAGACGAAGCACTGCCGCATGGGCGGAGTGATCTGCTCGCAGCACACGAGAAGCCCCTGGTGAGGAGCAGAGAGTTCGGTCAGAGTTGTGCAAATCACTCCGCCCATCGCTGTGTCTCATATCACCTTGTTATTTGTACACGGTTTGACTATACAAATCACAACACATAAATAGTAAATGATCGCGTTATTTTGTCACTTATTGGGAGCAGTATACTAGCTGGAGCCATGCATTTCCAGTCTTTGTGCTAAGCTAAGCTAGCGGGGGCCGCGCCAGACAGAGCCACAGCACGCACAGAGATGAGAGAGGTATGTATGGACTTATCTAACTCTGGGGGATACGGTGAATAAGCTAAATTCCCAAAATGTGGGCGTGTTCCTTTAAGTATTATAGGTGTGTTAATCAGAATAATGTATAACATACAATTGCTACAATACTTTAATTTCAATTAAAAATGAATTGAGATTAACATACAATTTATATTCATAATTCAACCTAATTTTTTAAAAACTATTTAATCAAATAAAACTTTTGAAATTTACTTTGAAACCAGAATTTATATCTCCCATTGCTGAAAAAAACTAACCACATTTCAATGATTGTCTGACATTAAAACACTAAAGCAAAACATTAAAACAGTACCATGTTTTAAAAAACTTATTAGGGTAAATGTATCTAGATTATCTGTTATGTATAATATATATAAAATCAATCTTAATCCTAGCATTTACGCTGTTATGTTTGTGTGGGATTTTTTTAATGTACAGTGACAAACTCTGTCAGATTCAAATCGGCTGTCGCGCGGCGCACACGCGCTGAAAGAGAGATTCTCATTATAAAACAGATTGTTAAACAAGATTTTAAGCCCATTATGTGTTTTCACCGAACTTTAGAAGAGAAAAAATACGGACTTAAATCGTCTTTTTTGACACACAGTGATGAAAACGCGGTTGAAGTGTCTGTCATTTATACACTTCAATATTCCGCTCGGTGTTTGCGCTGCGTGTTCTGCTCTGTCGTTAACTGCACATAACTTTAAGTAACATTGTTTGAAATTTAACTTGTCCAGTCGGACAACAAATTTTCTCTTACACTTGTCCTTCAAAAAATCCACTTGTCCCGGACAAGCGGACAAGCCTTAATGTCGAGCCCTGTAATCTCACAGTACTCATGTGGGCTCATGTTTACTTGAATGGGCCGGTTTCTCTCTTATTTTATGTGGACCTGATAAGGATTCAGACATGCTAAAATGCACATATAGTTTACCTACAGTTGTGTTCAAAATTATTCAACCCCCCAATGCTGTTAAGGGTTTTAGGGAATTTAGTGTACATTTGTAATTGTATTCAGAATGAAATCCTACAATGACTTCTTAAAGACCCATATGCAACTAAAATGACATCAATTGGTTTTGTAATATAGTAGTAAATGTTTCTTTTGTGAATTCTTCATTGACACAATTATTCAACCCCTTAAAGAACTACCACTCTGAAGAACAGAGGTTCATTGAAGTGTTTTCAATCAGGTATTGAAAACACCTGTGGATGTCAGGGAACAGCAATAAAGCCTAATAAGCACCAATTAGGCAGCTTTAAAATGACTGTGATACTCAACTCCTTCTAAACTTTACTGGTGTGGTTACAAACATGGTGAAGTCAAAAGAATGGTCCAGAAAGACAAGAGAAGAGGTGATTAATCTTCACAGGAAGGGCAATGGCTATAAGAAGATTGCAAAGATGTTAAACATACCAAGAGACACCATAGGAAGCATCATTCGCAAATTCAAGGCAAAGGGCACTGTTGAAACGCTTCCTGGTCGTGGCAGAAAAAAGATGCTAACTGCGACTGCTGTGCGCTATCTGAAGCGTAGAGTGGAAAAAAGTCCCCGTGTGACTGCTGAGGAACTGAGAAAAGATTTGTCAGATGTGGGTACTGAAGCTTCTGCTCAGACAATACGGCGCACCCTGCGTACTGAAGGCCTCCATGCCAGAACTCCCAGGCGCACCCCCTTGCTGTCTCCAAAGAATAAGAAGAGTCGACTGCAGTATGCCAAAAGTCATGTGGACAAACCACAGAAGTTTTGGGATAGTGTTCTGTGGAAAATTAGAACTGTTTGGGCCCATGGATCAACGCTATGTTTGGAGGAGGAAAAACAAGGCCTATGAAGAAAAGAACACCTTGCCTACTGTGAAGCATGGTGGGGGGTCAATCATGCTTTGGGGCTGTTTTGCTTCTGCAGGTACAGGGAAACTTCAGCGTGTGCAAGGTACCATGAATTCTCTTCAGTACCAGGAGATATTGGATGACAATGTGTTACAGTCCGTCACAAACCTGAGGCTTGGGAGACGTTGGACCTTTCAACAGGACAATGATCCCAAGCATACCTCCAAATCCACTAGAGCATGGTTGCAGAAAAAAGGCTGGAACATTTTGAAGTGGCCATCGCAGTCACCAGACTTAAATCCGATTGAGAACCTCTGGTGGGACTTAAAGAAAGCAGTTGCAGTGCGCAAGCCTAAGAATGTGACTGAACTGGAGGCTTTTGCCCATGATGAATGGGCGAAGATACCCGTAGATCGCTGCAAGACACTTGTGTCAAGCTATGCTTCACGTTTAAAAGCTGTTTTAACTGTAAAAGGATGTTGTACTAAGTACTAAGATTGAATGTCACTTGGGGGTTGAATAAAACTGATAATGATGTGAGCACAGAAAAGACATTTGTGGTTATTTCATTATAAATGTTATGTTATATTTGTCTGACCTACACATGCCTCTTTGATGTAATTGTAAGCAGGATGACTGAATGATCAAAATCAATGTCAAACTGGCCAAAACAATCAATTTCAGTTGGGGTTGAATAATTTTGAACACAACTGTACTTACTGTATCACTTAGGACTGCATCGATAATCATCAATAATGAAATACGTTGTCAACAATTTTTATTATCGATTAGTTGGTCTTTGACCTCCCATGCTCCCGCACCACCATGATAGACAGTGCGGACACGTGTCCGCTTTATACAGCAAGATGTGTGCTTATAATTAAACTTAGGAGCTGTCTTTATACAACGTAAACTGCATGTTTATCAGGCGCTGCTTCTCTCCATGTGACCAGTTTGTTTAAAAAAACAAAGCAGCGTTGCCAGGTATTAAGCTACTTTTAAACTGTTTCCACAGGTTGATGTTTTTCTGCGGGTTAGAAATGAAGGATTTGGTTCATTAGTTCTTATTTGGGGTGTGAATAGCCATTGGGCTGGTTTTGTTACGTGGATCTGGCAACCCTGAAAGGAAAATAACAGAAGCAAAGCAAAAATGAGCGCTGGTTAATAAAGGTTTCATTTCATCCTTTAATATAAGTGAGTTTGTATTTGTTTAATTGTTGTTGTGTTTTCATAAAAATAGTATTAAACCACTAAGCATCTGTTTTAAAGTAAGGTGGAAATCTAGGTTTTTATTACTATAACAACACATGTATATCACTTTCATATCATATCATGTGTTTTATTTTATTATTTTGTTAATAACTAATAATGTTAATTCTAAAGTTGAAGATTAAAGGGGTTTCCCAGCTTAAGCCAGGACTAGGCCTTAGTTTAATTATGAAATATAACCAGTTTTAACAAACATGCCTTACTAAAAACATTACTTGTGTGCATTTTGAGGCTAAACAAACGACACTGATGTATTTTAAGATATGTCAGTGCAATTTGTTTTCTGTTTGGACACCTTTTACATTTATTTTAGTCTAGGACTAGTCTAATTCCTGTCTGGGAAACCGCCCCAAAATGAGTTTATTATTCTGTGGCAAAATGTATTCACCAGCACATCCCTGAAGACTCAATTTGTTTTGTTTATTTATATTTTAACATGATGTTTTAATATTTAAAAGCTGCACAAACTTTTTTATTTAAGGCTTAAAGGAGCGGTAAATCCAATACTCAATTTTAAATTGATAATTTGTTATATAAGAGGTCATCATACTTAAATGAACATCCTGCAAGTTTCAGAACTGAAAACGTCCGTGCTACTGAAATATAACAGTTTTGGCACCAAGCCAGTATTACGACCAAGTGAGGAATTAAGAGAAATCTGACGTCAAAGTAGAATTGAAGCACCTCCCCAAAGCCAAATACAACAATCACTTTTGTAGCCCCGCCCACAGCTTCGCGTGACACACGTGTGTCTCAACAATCAGTAAACATGTCTTTAAAGATTGCCAAATGTAACCAAAATTACTTTTAAATACATTTTTTCGGAGAGACTTTTATTTTGACACAGTGATCTGTTATGATAGAGTAACCATGGAAATGGAGTTTAAGTTTTCGGTTGTGGAAGAACCGTCTATGAGAAGAACACAGACGCTGGATAACAGAGGCTCAGAACATAACAGCAGGAATGTGTGGATAAAGTTTGTTTTTGAAAAAGTTCCAGCTCGTGTGGGGAGTGTTTGTTTACTTTGTGTACACGGTTCATTTGTAAAGAAGTCGATGCTGGATTTGCAGAGAGACTGTGATTAAAAACACCACTAATATTGTATCTGACAAAAATGACACAGCAGTATACACAGTAAGTTAAACATTTAACTTTATTTAAGTTACTGTGTTCACTATTGCTTTGTTAGAAGAGATCGCTTGATATATCCTGTTGTAACATCCGTGTCTAAACACGTATGTTTGACTGTTTTAATTTACTAAAAACATTAAACGATTAATAAAGGTATAACACTTAACAATACGATTGTAATTTAACGGTAGAAATATACAAAGTTAGTGATAAGGAAGGACTTACCAGCCGCAATTTAGATTCTGATGCCCGCTTACTGTGTTGTATACTGTAATTTAGGCAGGTTGCGTTTGAAAGGTCAAACACTCAACAAAGCTTTTTTTATTATATAACTGTGGTGTGTAACGTTACGTGTATGTCAGAGCAACTTCACAAGCACAATATAAATGTACAAAGTTATTGATAAGGACTTATTAGCCGCAGTTTAGATTCTAATGGACGCTTACTGTGTTGTATACAGTAATTTAGTCACGTCGAGTTTAAAGTTTTGTTTCTACTTTACTATACGTATTGTTATTTATGTGTATCATCTTTAGCACCCAGAATCTTCTGTGGGTCAAACATATATGTGTTCGGCTGCTATTTTTACACATTAATGTTTTTAAAACATTTCCCCACTTGTAATGACGAGGAATGAAGCTGTCCAATCATAGCAGTGGGCGTTTACGTTGAGGTCTTCAATGTGGCCCGCCCCTTCAAACGAACCATTTCTCCAGAGAGCCACTAATCCATGTTACAAAATAGTGTATTACTTATTGCTTTTGATGTTTTTGAATGTAAAAAAACCACGCGAACATCATAAGTAGACATCAGACAATAGTATAAAACAATAAAATTGACAAATTCACAGCCTCTTTAAAATGTCAATAATCGTCGCCTTGGGAATGAGGGACGGGGGAGGGAAGAAAAATGTTCAGAACAATGTTTATTGCACTCTCTGTTTCTGTACAGTGACTTTCTGTAACTCAATAAAAAGTTGATAAAAAATATAATAAACAAAGAGATTATATTAGTAAAACTCTGTAAACTCTTTTAAAAGTAGCCTACACTTGTACACCTTAATTTAGTGCCTTATTTAGCTATAATAAGAAAAATCTAATTGAGTAAATGTTTTATCCGATTACTCGATTAATCGGGAAATAAGCCTGATTAATAGATTATGAAAATAATCATTATTTGCAGCCCTAATATCACTGCGCAGCGGTATAAATACATTTATGCATTTGGCAGACACTTTTATTCAAAGTGACTTATATAAATTAAAGGAATAGTTCACCCAAAAATTCTGTCGTTATTTACTCAAACAGGTTGTTACAAACAAAAAAATTTTATTTGTTCTGATGAACACGAAGGAAGATATTTTGAGAAATATTTCTAGCCAAACCATTCATGAGCCCCATTCACTTCCATTGGTTTCTTTATTCTACTATGGATTGAATTCTGATTGCTTTGGTTACAAACATTCCTCAAAATATCTTCCTTTGTGTTTATAAAGGTTTGTAATACCATGAGAGTGAGTAAAGGATGACAGAATTAAAATTTTTGGGTGAACTATCCCTTTAATGAGTAATAAGGTAGACAGGGTACACTTACGGGTACACTTGGATCCGAAAACCAGAGGTCCGACCTGAACGGTTTCGGGTCTAAGAGTTTCACGTGTGCCATGGACATCGGTCGGGTGTAATAATAGTGCCATTGGGTCTCTGGTAATCTAAAATGAATGTGTTTTTGCCATTTACATTCGGGTCCAATCAGGTTAAAACAAATTGCTATTGGTTTAGTTCGGACTCAGGTCTAAGTTTCTCGAGTTTGTATCGGGTTGTGTCTAACTTAAAAAAAGATTTATGCACGACCGGGTTCGGATAAAAAGTGATTTGGGTAATTTTGGGTCGGGTACATTTCTTTGCGTCCGAGAAGACCTCTATATGAGGTCATGCTGTGTTGTGTATATATGTGTTATAGGTGTATTGATGGTTGACAAGGGTCGTACACAATGCTCTTATATTCACTGTTAAGGGGATCGCACACCGGCCGCGCAGCTCAGCGCCGCGCCGTTCTAAAAAAAATGTAACACATTGTTTTCTATGAGTGTACGCACACCGGCGCCGCCAGGTGGCGCCTGTCCGCGCCGCCCAGCTGTGAAGGGGATCACACATCGGCCGCCCAGCTCAGCGCCACGCAGCGCCGCGTCGCGCCTAGGAGAACTCGGAGGTATTGTAAACCGGAAGTGCATATTAACTAGCGCGAGCTTCGGCAGATAGCGTCTACTTCAAAATGCAAAATATACGTTAGCAGCCAATGTTAGTTGTTAATGATTTGGGACAAATATGATGTTATTTAATGTTAAACTGTGTGAGTGGCGCTGTGTGGCGCGACAGGGATTTGAACAACTTCCTGAGTCACAGCTGGGCAGCGCGGACAGGCGCCACCTGGCGGCGCCGGTGTGCGTATACTCATAGAAAACAATGTTACATTTTTTTTAGAACGGCGCGGCGCTGAGCTGAGCTGCACGGCCGGTGTGCGATCCCCTTGACTCAGGAAGTTGTTCAAATCCCTGTTGCGCCACACAGCGCCACTCACATAGTTTAACATTAAATAACATCATATTCGTCCCAAATCATTAAGGATTAACATTGGCTGCTAACGTATATTTTACATTTTGAAGTAGACGCTATCTGACGAAGCTTGCGCTATTTAATGTGCACTTCCGGTTTACAATACCTCCGAGTTCTCCTAGGCGCGACGCGGCGCTGAGCTGCGCGGCCGGTGTGCGATCCCCTTCACAGTATAGGCCTATAGTGAGCCTCACATCCTTTAATGCATTATATGAATGATGTTATTGACTCTAAAGGGGATCGCACACCGGCCGTGCAGCTCAGCGCCGCGCCGCGTCGCGCCTAGGAGAACTCGGAGGTATTGTAAACCGGAAGTGCACATTAAATAGCGGGAGCTTCGTCAGATAGCGTCTACTTCAAAATGTAAAATATACGTTAGCAGCCAATGTTAATCATTAATGATGTGGGACACATATGATGTTATTTAATGTTAAACTATGTGAGTGGCGCTCTGTGGCGCGACAGGGATTTGAACAACTTCCTGAGTCACAGCTGGGCGGCGCGGACAGGCGCCACCTGTCGGCGCCGGTGTGCGTACACTCATAGAAAACAATGTGTTACAATTTTTTAGAACGGCTGAGCTGCGCGGCCGGTGTGCGATCCCCTTAAAGGTATTTACAGTATACTCACTCTCTCCTGCCAAAAAAACTCAACCCTTCATCTTTCTTATGTCCACCTGCCCTTCACTCTCTCTCTCTCTCTCTCTCTCTCTCTCTCTCTCTGTCTCTCTCTCTCTCTCACACACACACACACACACACACACACACACACACACACACACACACACACACACACACACACACACACACACACACACACTCACTCACTCACTCACTCACTCGCTCGCTCAGATACAGTTTTTATCTTTTTTATTTTTATCATCCTTTTCTTAGTTTGTTTCAGGAAAGGGTTAAACACTAAAGTTAATGTTTACTCTAAAAGCAACTGTATGCTTTTTGTGAGGACCAGTTCACATGAGTTTAAAAGTCTGAGTGTTTTTACGTGCCGTGTTCACAGTTAAGCTCAGTCTGATGTGATGATTCTGCAGTGCTCACTCAGACCAATAAATTTTTTTTCAAAATGTCAATTTTTATACAATTCAGTGCACATATATACTGTAGATGTTTTGTAGAATGCTTTGTCTTAACACAGTTTCAACTTAACTCAATATTTAATATCCATTTATTTATTTATAAGGTCAGTAAATGCGTGTATGTGGGATAATGCAGAGTCACTAAATAAAGCACTACAGTATAAGACCAGCTGACATATAGTGATGTTCAGAAGTCAGACTCTACAGTAGATACGTTTACATCCAACTAACCGTAAAGCCTCCGCTACACCGCGTGTTTTTGTTTCACGCACGCACACACAAACCAGATCCACGAACCACCAAGAGGCGCGTGCGGCATGCGACATGCTCGTTAGCGCACTGAGCTCCGCGTTCAAAAGAATATGTGAGCGTGACACGTCTCTTGGTTGTTCGTGCATCTGGTGTGTGTGTGTGTGTGTGTGTGTGTGTGTGTGTGTGTGTGTGTGCGTGCCTGCACGGGTGCGTGAAAGAGCCACACTCCAATCGGTCTGTGCAGCATTAAAAACCTCGGATCAAATCCGGGCGGGGCTCCTGGTGGTCTGACTGCATTTAATAACGTTGAATTATTTTAACGCGTTAATGATTCATGAATTAATAGCATGAGTTAACACGTTAATGCTGCCAGTCCAAAATGACTCGCAGAACCCAGTCCAGGATGACCCTGTGTTATTATTCGTTTTGAGAGGCTCTTATCATTTTTACTAATACTTCAAACAAATCAAAATAATATACATTTAGTTTTATAATATATTTATAAGGTAACACTTTATTTTACGGAGTCTTTGTTACACATGCTATATGTAATTATTATAGTAATAACAGTTAATTATGCATAATTATGTGCAACTAACCCTAAACCAAACCCTAATCCCAACCCCAACCCTATAGTAAGTACATGTTGTTAATGATTATTACTTAGTACTTAAATGTATAATTACACTGTAACAGTGATACCGTAAAATAAAGTGTGACCATTTATAATATATTATAATATTATAATATATATTCAGTCCAAATATAAAATTACATTTATTCAAAAGATCATTAAAATGAATAGCCTACAGGTTTCAAAAGGCACCTATACTGTTTAAGTCAAAGCCTGCTAGGTTATTATTATTATCATTTGGCCAAGAATTACAGAAAAAATACACAAACTGAAAATACAAAAGAATTTAGCAATTGTTAAAAAATGTATTCATGTGATTTTTTTACATTAATGTTGTAAAATAATTGAGTCCATAATAACCGTACAACCGTGATTATTTATCAGACTATAACCGTACCATCAAAATCTATAATCGTTGCATCCCTAACTTGAAGTCTTATTGGATAAAAGCGACTGCTAAATGTATACATTTAATTTAAAAGAAATCTGATCATACATTTTTTAAATGTATATTTCAATAAATACGAAAGAAGAACTATTAAAAAGATGGGTGATATTGACCATAAATCTATCAGATTTTCTGCTTCCTCTCACCATAACCTCACTGTGTGTGTGCGTGCGTGTGTGTGTGTTTTTGCAGTTTGATTGAAATGAATTATTAAAGGAGTGTGCCTGCAAAAGAAGCACAACGCCAACATCCATTTTGTTTAATTCCTGGAGATTTATCTTAAGGTGGAGCTCTGACCACAGCTCACTGGAAAATAAAAGAAACCCCATTATGTCAGGAGTCTGAAATGCTGAACCTCCAACACCCACCAGATAAAGAGCAGACCTATGTGCTTTAGATCTGTCTGATAGGATTTCATTTAGTTGCCTTTGATTTCTTAGAGATTTTCATTTGAGAGAGATTTCAGTTTGTCAGCATGAAGTTTGATGCATATGGTGAATAATTCTGTCATCTACAGGGTTTCTGCCAGGTGCACACTAGACTATGCATCTAAATTTAAGGAAATTGATGTTTATGATGTCTTATATTTAATTCATAATGGTCTTTAGAAGTGTTCACTTTGACAGTGTTCCCACGGGTCCTTGAAATCCTTGAAAGTTTGTGAATCTGGGGGAAAAAAATTCAAGGCCCTGGGAAGTTTTTGAAAATATACATACATAGATACACGTCATTGAAAGTGCTTGAATCTATTTTATGCAAGAAGTTTAGTGAAAAAAAAACATATAATTCCCTGTGTAGTGTAGGATAATATCATAAAAATTCTAGACTTTTTAAGCACACATGCTAAACTGTTGGTTTAAACCTTTATATCTTCTGTTTGCGAATGTTGATTCATACCAAAATGCTTTTTTGCATAGTTGTGTTTGACACATGAAAACATCTCGGGTTACGTATGTAACTGTTGTTCCCTGAGAAGGGGCCGAGGCGCTGCGTCTCTAACACAGTCTTTGGCAATATTTCAGATAGCGATATACTTCCTGGCCCCCGCGTCACCCTGTCTTTGTCGTTAAGCATCACCATTGGTTGAATTTGATATACACATTCAGACGCACTTACACTTGGAGGCGTCCCAAAAGTGTCACCGCAGTGACGCAGCGCGAGTTCCCTCGAAAAGGAACTGTAACAATGTATCTTAAAAAGTAACACAATGTAACCTTGCTCTCACTTGAAATGTGTCCCCACATTTAGTCCTTGAATTTAAGGTTATTGGACCTTGATAGTCCTTGAAAGGTCCTTGAATTTGAAGTTAACTAAGGTGTGAGAACCCTGATTTTACTTTGTGAAACATGCAGAAACCCTGATCTATCTGACTAATCTACTATGACCAATCACTTTTATCTAGTGAACATGACATTTATGCACAGATAAATATGAAAGTGATGTTTGAATTTATGGATAATGTGCTAAATACTACAGTGTCTCCCATGTTTTCCTTGCTTGTAATGTGACGTATGTATCCATCAGTGTCTTCTGTGATTGGCTGAAGTTTTTCTTACATCACAGCATCTTATAATCTCATATATACTCAAACCACTAATGCCGTGGTGGCTTTATTCACATGTAACACAGCAATAATCTGTGTTGGATGCATAAATATGTCTCATAGAGAACGAATGGGTCTGATTTTGATTGGTTGTACAGTACGCTTTTATCTTTGCTCCTGTGAGGATTTGTGTTGGTCAGTAGATAAGCTTGTGTGATGTTGGGAAGCACTGAACGACACAGGAAACAGACCCGAACCCACTGGGTCATGTGACTCACATCACACTGAATGTGTTTCCTACACAGGAAGGGTGTGTGTGTGTGTGTGTATGGGCACACTGTTGCTGCCAGACAATTCTGCTGTGTGTGATTTGGAGGTCATGGTAGCTGTGATAACCTTTAACCTGTATGTCTCATCTCTTTTATATATTCTCACTTACAGGTTTGTGTGGTTATCATTCAGCTTTTCTTTAAATTGAGAGTAATTCTGTTACAGACCTTAAGTGTAAATAATGATGAAAGCTTATGTGGAGCTCACACATGCATCAAGATTATAAGATTACAGAGATAATCTATTCCCCTGACTGCTGTATATGGCTTTTGTAAAATGTATTTTTGAAGGTTGTGTAATGTTTGCAAATCTTAAATCTTCTTGAATCTTCTTATCACATCTCATCTTATCTGGTTGCTGATCATGAATAGTGTGTTCAGTGTAATATGAAGTCCTGCACAGATCGATTCTCTGCAGGTCAATGGACTGAAAACTTCAGTCAACAATCAGTAAATGCACCACTACAGTACATGGTAGTCAGTTGTAAAATAGTTTTGTCATTGTGCTGTAAAACTGTGTTTTTTACTCTGAGAAAAAACAGTGGTAATAGAGATTGGATTTGTATGTAGGTTTGTTAGACCCCAAACATGCAGAGACTCGCCGATATTACCCACCATCCTCAGCGTACATTCCTATAATGATTCAATGATCTCCAGATGAATAGATTCATGACTGAATACTCATAAATCCCTCCTGAATGAATGGAGATGATGAATCTGACAGAAATAAACAGACAAACAGAGGTGAGGGGTAATGAATGTTTATATGGTTTTATGGCATCTGTTAACACTTGTTTGAGAGATTCGGTTCTGTTTACAAAACTCTAATGTGGTCGACGTTGATAAGTGTTGTGTACTAGTGATATCATTGTGTGTACAGGATGTTTGCTTGTAGATTAGCTGCTGTGTGATTCTCAGCCTACAGGTGGCAGCAGTGCTGCATTATACATGTGAATTATGAGACCGCTTCAGTTTTGACTTTAATCATCATTTCATGTCTTGTGTTTATTTCAGTCCAGCGTCTGTTGAGTTTTAACAAAAGCAAACCTCAGGAGTGACACATAGTCACCCAACAGCAAAAACAACAAGACTCTTGAAAGATGTGACAAAAAAATCAGTTTTTTACAAAGAGTTTTTCCCATGTACATGTAAAAGCATTAGTATTTTGTTGTTGAGAAATTATTTTTCTCTGCAGTATTGAAGATCAGAAAACGGCATCTTTTTTGTTATTTTGACCAACATTTCAATATTCAGTAAACAAATGCAAATAAAAACATTATTTATTATGAAGAATATGTAGTTGGTAGTTGACAGAATGAAACAAAAAATATAATTTTATTTAAACGGATATCTATAAGTAAATAAAAAAACGGTAAAAAAGTTGTATTCTTTAAATCAAGTCCACAAGAAATTTTTTTTTTGCAACAAAGCTTTTTTGTCCTACACATGATAAAAAGAAAATGAAAAACATAAGTTTCTATCTTTAATGATATTTTACAATATTTGTATGTGCCAAATGATTAAAAGAGCTACTGTAAACATAGTGATGCATGTCAAAAAACACGGTTTATGTACTACAAATGCTCATAAGTCTAGCCCTCATTAGTTGCTGTTGCTATGCCTGTCGAGCTTTCTTGTCTGGCAAGTCTATTACAGTATGTATGCATCGGTGTCAGATTAATTAGTAATTTTTGGTGAACAGGTGAAATATCTGAGAGAGCAAGACAAAAGGAACTGCATTCAAGGTATATATCCATGATTAGAAAATAAATTAATCAAAAATGAAGCTAAAGCATTAAGGTCCCAGCGCAATCAGTAGCCGCCTCACACGCTGACCATCCAAATGGGAAACACAGAAATTGAGAATCAGCTTTGTTCATGCACAGCAGGGTAAGTGAAATTTATGAAAATAATCTAATAATTATAAATCAAACATCTTATCCATAAGTCTTGTGGATGTTCCCTCCCTAGAACTAACGTTAACCCAGGGAGAGCCGCGATCGGATTGGGGTACTCAGGGGGGGTTTCAGGGGGAAAAGGCCAATTGGAGGCTTGTATGTTAAGGCGCCTTCGAATTGGGACAGCCTTCGTCGCGGCCTGGTGACGTCATTTGCCGTCAAATACGGCCTTGGAAGGCCGCAGCCCCTGAATTGGGATGCACCCAGGGGTAGGCCGTCCATAAACAAAATGCTAAAATATTTATTAAACTATGTCAGTCAGCATCCGTCTGGCCTTTAATCATATTTTATGTTCAAATATATGCATTATGAACAAAGAACCATTATTATTTCCAAACAATGATGTGCTGTGCTAGCTTGATAACATTAAGCAAACGTAGGTGTTTTTGATAATCCTGTCGACATTTAGTTTTCCACACTGCTTGATCCACGTCCGGCATTTTTCCCTTTGGGTTTTAGGTTTCGGGAAGGGAAAAAATTCCACCACCCTGTCCAAACTTTTAGAAAACTGGGTATCAGATTTACACAATCCATACGCACAACACTTCGGTATGTTTCCCTCGCTCAAAAGCTTGACAGACCTCCCACGCCTAGTTACGGTTGCTAAACCACGATTGGCCTATGGCGGTTTTCGGGCGCGGCTTAGCGAAGGGTCAATTGGCCAAATAATGTTGTGCTATAAATCTCCAGATGTTCACAGGTTTGTGGTAGGTTTAGGAAATAAACTGGTGTGAAAACAGTGTCAAGTCAACTTTTATTTATAGAGCACAACTTTAAACACAACTGTAGTTGATACAAAGTGCTTTACAATATAAACAAAATAACTATAAGAAAGGATACAAGAAGAGAAAGTCTATAAGGTGTTCTCACTAGTATAATGAAAAAACCCGTGTGTGTGTGGATGTGTGATAAAACTCTCTTGGGCCCTTTAGTAGAAACAAAGCTGCATATTCTTAGAAATGTGTATTTTGTCTCATTCCAAGTTACACCCTCTCCATTTCTTGTTTCTGTAAAGAGAAATTGCCTGGATCACGCTGGATTATGCAATACACAGTGATTGCAGTGATTACACACCCTACTTATTTCGTGGTGATGTAGATGTTAGGGGTCAGAGGTCAGACCAAACCCTTACTTATGATTTTCCTTTATTTAGATGTTTAGGCTGTTGTGGTACTTTTTTTCGGAAATGTTTACGTAATGACACATACAAACAATTAAATTAAAATTAGAAACAAATTTACCAAAATTATGAAATGGTTCATCATTTGAAATGGTTTCTACTGTAGTTGTGAAACACACAGACATGCACATTTAAAGATACTCAATCCTGGCGCTTTCTAGCCTTGTAATAATTGTCATGTGAGCGTTTCGCCACATGACATGCAAAAACCATACCTGTCAACCCTCCCATTTTTCCTGGGATTCTCCCATATTTTACCATTCTATTCCGCCATCATCCCGTTTAAATAATTCAGTGTTTCCCATACGTTGATTTACTTGTGACGCACCGCCCACAGAATCAACACTGGCTGCCACGAATAGATTTTTCATGATTCCCATTTACATTTATATTTTACTGTTTAAAACAGCTTAATTCATGTTGCGAGCGCTCAGTGCACCCCCCCCCCCCTCTATCTCTCTCCCTCTCTCATCTCTTTCTCACATGACATTGAAAAGGTGGCGGTGCTTTAATGTCCGTTCCTCAGTATACTATCTTTTTAGTGTAAGCGTCATCAGTCACGGATGTACTGACAAAGAAGACGACTGATCTAGTTTAAAATGACTTAACGAAAGGTTAGCATTAGTCTTTCCCACAGACACGTTTTATTGATGTGAGAGCTTTCTCTCTTCAATGTAAATGTGTGGTGATTTTGTCAGACGATGTCGCGTTTATAAATCAGGATTTTAGCAGCAGTTAAAGGAACAGCTGGTTGGATTAAACACAAGGTGTTACTGGATCGTGTTTATTCACTACTTTATAGTCTACTTATTTTATGTCTGACAACAGAACAAATAATATGTTAAAATAGCATTCAGTTGTGTTAAATGCAACATAATGTGACGGATCAAAAAGTAGAAGTGAAACATATTTCAGGTGCCAACATTCAATGAACGCAAACACGTGATGACATCACATATATGCTAAATAGCGTGTGACATCATCCCCGCCACAGTCTCTCAAAATCCTGTGGGATACACTGTAATTTCCTGTATTTCTCCCATATTTTTAGTCACTTCACTAGCCGCATTTAATAAAGCCACAAACCCTCTATGTATATATAGGAGGACAATGTAACATATTATTTCAATGCATTTTTTGGCACCTTTAAACATAATGTGGTGCTTTCCCGGACATGAAATAGATTAATCCAGGACTAGGCCTTAGTTTAATTAGAAAATATAAGTTTTAACAAATATGCCTTACTAAAAACATTACCTGTGTGCATTTTGAGGCAAAACAAAGGACACTGATGTATTTTAAGATATGTTAGTGCAAGTTGTTCTCAGTTTGGACAGCTCTTACATTTATTTTAAACTAGGACTAGTCTAATCCCTATCCGGGAAACCACCCCTTTATGTGTATTTTTTGAAGACACTGTATATAATATGTATGTACAGATTGAAACACACACATGCTCTAACGCACACACGCTTGTGATGTCCTCAGGGTAAGGAAGTGTAGGATTATGACAGGCTTAACACTCTGTGTATGTGTGTGTGTGTGTGTGTGTGTGTGTGTGTGTGTGTGTGTGTGTGTGTGTGTGTGTGTGTGTGCGCGCAGCTGTGCTGGTTCCTAACCCCTCCACCCCCATGTCTCTGTATTGTAAAAGATAACACACACAGTCCTTTTGTGGATTCTTAACAGTGTGTTTGGGTTTGTTTTGTGTGTGTGTGGAATTCCCTCTTAGCAGATGAATAAACAGGGTGTGTCCACAAAGACAGGAGACATTTTTAAACCTCCTGTTGCACACACACAAACACACACACATGTGCACAAGTTACAGAAATATTTTGATTTCTTTCATTATTTACTTACCTCGTGTCATTCCAGTAAATGTACAAACACTGACACAACTGTAGTACTATACACTGTAAAAATAACATTGACAATAAATCTTACCTCAAGCTGTAAAATCTCATTTACGGTATTTATTTTCTGATTTAAAATGTGATATGTCAAGACGCGTCAGGCGAGTTTTAATGAAAGTGATGCTGATTGACATTAATTGTTTATCACGTCATAAGTAGTTTATTTGCACATTTTAAATATTAAACTAAGTCTTTCCTTTCTTTTAACATTTCTATTATTTCTCATATAACTGCAGTACAATTCATTAGAGAGCAAATGATGTTTCCTCGGGTGTCTTGTTTCTCACATCGTTCTCCTGAGAAATAATCTATTGTAATCTCACGTGTGTTTCCTCTAATGTTTCTGAAGACATCTCAAATATGTCTCAAGCTCTCTTCACGCTGGCCATAATCATAAAATTGAAAGTAAACATAATTTGTATGAATGCAAACACTTCTCATCATTTCACACTTCTTTACAACGTAATGAGTAATAGAGTTTTCCTCTAGGTGTCTTTGTCATGGTGTGTGTGTGTGTTTGTGTGTGTGTGTCTTTTGTGACACTGTCATTAGTGTTCAGGTGGATACCATAAGGCCATTTGGCTGGTACTGGAATGTGTGTGTGTGTGTGTGTGTGTTTGTGAGGGAGGGAGGGGCGTTCGGTCTTCAGTCAGAGCGTGAGGTGAGGCTCATGTCCAGTGTGTGACTTTGTGTTATGGAGAGAGGATCGGACTGTCGGATATGCTGAGCCGTGTCTGGGATCTAAAGAGGAACGCTGTGATTCCAGTCATTCCACAGGTTTATATCTGGGACTCTATAGGAAGAGTTGATCTGACAGAGAGAGAGTAGACATGCAGGGCAGGACGGGTAAAACAGGCAAGAAAGAGCTGGTGATTGAGTCTCCTCAGCAGTTTAAATATGTACCTGTACTGGAGGAAGAGGAGGGCAGCGGAGGTCCACAGGGGAAGGTCAGTCTTTTAAATCTGACATCTCATCTCATGAGTGTCTCATTACAGCTGTCATTTTCAGATTCATTCATAACTTCGTTCATTGACTGTACTTAACAATCTACTTTGTGTTTTGCGGTTGTATGTCACAGTCATATTTTTGTAATGGTATAAAAACAATGAACTTTGTGATAAATGAAGTTAAAGTGTAAAATGTTTATGAAGGTGTGGTTCTGACAGCATTGTTTAAAGTTATTGATTAAACCACACACACACACACATCTATAAACTCTAGCAGTTAAAATGCTTAATGGCACTTTCGTCAACAAATACATGAAAAAAATAAAATGTGGTGATATCTGATCATGTGGTATTTTCATTTACATACTGTATTATTTATACGGTACCACATATACCACGGTATGTACATGGTATTTTAAGCTACCTGGAAACCATGAATGACAACCATGGTATTGTCATTTAACATTATAGGGCCGGACCCGCTTTCTCTGTCTCACACACGCACAGACACACACACATGTGTGTATTTTACACACCCTACTGCTACAATAGCGTTGAGATCAGCTTTCAGAGTAAATGTGTTGAAGTAAAGAGAGTTCTGGTGCTCAAAGGAGTATGATGTATACTGTATGTTAAAGCACTTGTGTAGATCATACAGTAAAACTTTGTGTGTGTGTGTGTGTATGTGTGTTTTTGTGTGTTTGTGTGTGTCACTTCTACTGTCAATGTGAGAGAATCAAGTATATTCTGTAGTATGAAAACAAACCGTTTCTTAGTCTGTTGTGTTCAGATGGAGTTTCTCTGTTGGGTTAAGATGTATGCAAAATACAAAATATAAAGAGTGATTGAATGTGATTCATTTGATTTGATTATTTCCCCAACGATGTCCCCCAAGATTTTGTAAATTTGAAGAGCAACTGTGGTCCGATATATGATTTTATATTTTCTTTGATGTATAAGTGTGTATTAGTAAATGTTAATGATATGCAAAAGGTACATATCTCAAAGTAAACAATGACGCGAGTTATCGTCTCCAACGTAAATCTCTTACAACAAACACACGGATTGTAGGCAACAGTTTATCTTCTGGGCTTGTTGACATGGACAATACCGACATTATCATAATTTCTCCCGCTTTGACCGAGGGGCAACCTTCCGATCTCTCTAATGAAGCCAACACGGAAGTGACTTAAACTGCAATTCATCGACTGGCCGCTTGAGGCTGGCTTCAAAAGGGAGTCAATTCCCATAGACTCCCATGTTAAAAATGGCCAACTTTACAGTAGAAAATAATATGTTTACAGCCTGGTACAAAAAGTGTTTTTGGCCTATATAGCTAATTTTGCCCTTCATGACAACTGTGAGGGGGGTGAATTTTTTTGTAACTCACCCGTTTAGATTATATTAAGCCATAAACGTCTGCATAATTAAGGGCGTGGCCGCTTGAGTGTCGGTTGAACAGCCACTGCTGTCACTAGACTCGCGCTAGGCGGGCGTGGTTTCACCTCAGCTTCACCCATGTCCCTCCTTTTTACCCATTGTCGGTTTTCCGCGATTAATTCGCGGGGACGCGCGGCCAAGATGGCGACGGCAGGCAACGCCTACTTTAAGCTTCAAAAGCGATCTTCACAAACCAATGGGTGACGTCACGGACACTACGTCCATATTTTTTTACGGTCTATGGCTTTGACTCACAGCCTGTAAGTTAACTCCTGTTAGCATTACATTGTGAGCGAGTCTTTCAAACATGGTAAGGAGCATCAGAGGTATTCAGGCCAATCACGACGTACAGACACAGCGCTTTTTAGATAGATGTGTTTTGTACCAAATCAGAGCGTTTGAGGAAGTCAGGATATCTGGAGCTACAAAAATGTACGGTATGTGGAAAATAATGTGTTTTAGACCATAAACCACGCGGACACATTGTATTATACCAAATACACAAAATAACCTTGTTTTTAGCAATGAAATAGGTGCACTTTAAGTCACGTCTGGAAAAAATCTTGTAGTCAAGGTACAGCTGCGGAAATAAGTAAGAGACCACTCCAGTTTTGACTTTAATCATCATTTCTAGATGTATTGTGTTGATTTCAGTCCAGTGTCTGTTGAATGTCAACAAAAGCAAACCTCTGGAGTGACATAAAAGCTGTGTCCCAATTCAAGGGTTGCAACCTTTATAAGCATGAAACCTTAAAAGGGGAGCACTCAGTCTTTCAAGGTGGCAGCCTCAGAAGTTCGCGAACAGAACTGAAATGAGAAGGCCTAACATTTGGAGGACCCATAATTGGCGTCACCTGCGGCACGCGCTCACCACGCCTGTCAGCAGGACACAGCGGAGACGTTTCTGACTTATTAAAATAAATATGAAATCAGAAAAATATTAATTTATTTTAGAAAATATGACACGTTGATGTAGATTATACGCAACATAAAAAGAATAATATTAACACAAACATAATACTAAAACAGTGACAAGAAAAAATGGTTTCTGATAAATATACTTTTTTAATAAAGGTTTTAATTGTTTATTTTAAGATATCCACCCATTATATGCAGCTGTGCAATGACTCTTGGGATATCCTCAGCTGTTAAGGATTCATTCGTTCTATCCTTAAAAGCGCGGAGAAATAAGGACGCGTTTTGAGGTTTCATTCTAAGCATCCTTTGAATTGGGACGGCCTTGCTAGCCTCAAGTCCCGGTGCTGTGACGCAATCAGTCTTAAAATACTTCCTTAGAAGGTCGCAGCCTTTGAATTGGGACACCCAACAATAATGTAAAAACTGAGATGAGATCTGAAAGATGTGATTAAAAATCTATTTACTTTTGAACTATTCCTAAAATAGGCTACATGTAAAACATGAGTATTTTGTTGTTGAAAAATTAATATAAACTAAATTTAATTATTGCAAAATGTTTTACTTATATTTTACGGTTTCAGTTTTAAGTAAATAAATGCAAATAAAAACATAATTTTTATTAGGAATTTGGTTGAAGTGTTGTCTGTAGTTGACAGAATGAAACAAAATTATCATTTTACTTACACCCATACCTATAAAAGGGGTCTCTTAAAGGGGGGTATAACCATGTTTATACATTGGGGCTGTTGAATGCTTTATTCTGGTTAGTTGAGAAATGTTCCACTGGTACACATTATTTTTCAATAACCTAACCTGTCAAATATCTTAAAATAACCCCCAGAGCTATGTCTGTAGTAACTGTTGTATAAGTGTTGTGCTGCATTAGTACCTTCGGTGTTATTTTCGAATAATTCAATGTCCTGTCATCAGTTGTTCCTTACTTCATGTATTCTGACTTATTAACAAAGTTAAAGAGTTGTAATCCTCATGCTAAACAAATGCAAAGTGTCAAAAAAGCAGTTGAGCGTGTGATGGAGTATAATCAATTCCATATCAACCGTACTTACCACCGGTCTCAATTTAGAAATACTTCTCAGCTGGTAAAAACAATTTACCAGAATGCTCATCATTTGCATTGTTCCTTTGAGTAAAAGTCACAGGCATCATTGCACGTGACAACTTTGTTATATATTAAATATCAATAATGGCACGAAAGAAGAAGTGTGATTTTGGAAGTAAGGAGAAGAAAACCTTATTCAGCTTTCCAAGTAACCCTGTCTTAAGATAACAGTGGATGCACTGTTTGGCATTTTACAGGGGAAAAACGGAAAGGATGTTCTGTCTTTTATAAATCTGACAACGCCAAAGGCTCTGTGGAGATATAAAGGATGTAATACTATATACTCCCAAGATGAGATTGGCAGAAACTGTGTGTTAATTGATATTTAACTTTTCCACTGTATACTGCAGTAATCCTTCACTCACACAGAGACAACATTACTGTGTCATCATTCTGATGACAACTGTACAAACATCACCCCGCTCTTTCATCTACCCACTAATACAAAAAGGTGTGCGTGTGTGTGTGTGTGTGTCCCTTTAATCGTAGCTGGAGAAAGATTTAGCCTCAGTCTGCATTATAGTCTCTTATGCGCTGTTCACAAATGCATTGTGTGAAACCAGACAGTTATGTGTCGGAAACTGCCGAATGTAGCATCTATGTACATGTATATCTCTGGTCCGAGCTTTGATATTGAGTAGAGGTGGGGACTAATTTGCATATTCATAGAGCCACGTATATTAATGAGACACTTGTACATTCATGTAGTTACATTCAAGCTGTTTTAAAAGCACTATTACACATACAAATTTTTACATATGCTATTATGATGCATAAAGATGACTTTTAAGAGATAAAACTATTGACTACAGGGGGACTTTAAGCCAGTAACAATAAAAGATCACCTGTCCATCATATGACAGTTATTCAGCTCTCGTTATGTGTTAAATATTAAACTTCTGAAGGATTTAAATGCTTATATAAACAGTGATGTGTAGTAAGACTGGTTAGTGTTTCTGTATTCACTATGTTGAGTGTTAACAGATCTACTTCATGTGTTTTAACACACATTAACACTGCTGTCCTCTCATTGGTCAGTGTAGTTATGATCTCATCATGAAAATAATTCTGAGCTCATTTCACCAATATCACTCCCAGATGTGTAAGTGGACAGTGTTATCTCACACTCCCAGATTCCTTTTGTATTATCAGTGGAAATATATTATTACCAAGATCTGCTTCCAAATGTCTCATATTTTCTGGAGATCATCACAATATATTTTTTACAGCAAGAGAACCTGAATAACTTTAAAGGACTGGAGCAGCTGTTATTTGTGGATATTGACTGTTGTTGCATGCGTTAACTATCTCTTAGTGGAGTAAAGATGTGAATCGTGATGAATTTTAACTATTCAGGTTAATTAATTTTACTTAATAGCATTTTCTTTACAGTTGTATTATTAAGCATTCTAGCGACTCTCTTTTTTTAGAGAAACAAACAGACAGTGATCATAAATGCATTGTATTGTGCAATAAATTGCAAGGTGCATTTGAATGACAATTTTTATACAGAAACGGTGGTATACAATGTGTTTTATGTTACATATTATAAAATGATTAGTTCCAGTCCTTGATTCTGATTGGTCAATTCATTGCACAGGACCCTTAGCAATGTAAACCTATCTGTTACTGTTCACAGTTTTTTTTTCATCGGAAGGAAGGCAGTTAGTAAAAGTTTGAGTTGATATAGTAACTGTTTAAGGTACTCATTGCTGTACTATAACGTAACTGTTAACTCTTTTCTAGATAAAGTAATAACACAGATGTTGCCTTTTGTTTTATTTAAGTAGGTATATTATTGTTATGTTAGAGAATCAAATAAGCTTAACAAATATTCATTCTACAAAGAGCAATTTAATATGCCCTTTAAAAGGCTTTTTTTCTGTATACTGAAAATAAAACACTGTACAGTCTTCAGTGTATGAATTAAATTTAGATGCATTTTATAAATAAAACAGTTCTTCAGTCATGAACAGAGAGTGAATTTTTTCTTTAATATTACTGACTACTGAATTTACGTTACTGTAGCTTTAAGACGTGAGAGAGATCTTTGCTCTGTACTCGTGCTGAATGACAGGCTGTGTCTGTGCGCGTGCATCAAAACTTTAAAACACATACCTATGACAAATTTTCGGCATGAATATGCAAAGTCCGTGATAGATATATATGTTGTATACAGTGTTTGATGGGGATGTGAAGATGCATCGCGCCGCATGTTAGGACTGGAGCGCATCCTCATAGAAAATACACACATCTCTCTGTTAAGACAAAGAGAAAAATACAAATTTGCAGGTCGGACATGAGAAACAGGTCGTAAAAATGCTTGCGCTGTGTAAAAATTCTCAAATTGCACCCGCATTCAGGATCCCTATGATGACAAAAGTAAATAGAAAGATCGGTTGATCAGATCTGCAAATTTAGTGAGTACCAATCGAGTTATTTAATATGATGATCGACAAAACCAATCTACGGCTGATCTATTGGAGCATTCGCAGATTACATTGACTTTAAATATACAGCACAGTCTGGAGTACCTTATTGCTTACTTTTGTTATAGAGTTTTATCTGTTTCCAGTCTGTCCTGATTTGTGCACACTGGTCTTCAGGCTCAGAGAGATGATGTGTGTGTATATTTGTGTGTTTTCAGGTAAAGCCGCGTGTGGTGGAGCCTCTTGACTATGAAAATGTGCTCATACAGAAGAAGACTCAGATCCTCAGTGATGCGCTCAGAGACATGCTGCAGTTTCCTCTGGAGGATTTTCAGGTGAGAATATCTGGCAACCCTATCAGCCGCCCGTAGGCTTCTTGTGATGATCATTTCACACACAGTCTCTGTCAGTCAGGATTAATGTCAAACATTATAAAAAAAAACTTACTGCAGAAGCTGGTGTTCAGCTCCCTTTACAAGTCAGCCAGACTGTCTTATCCTGTCATAAATTAATTTCTCTTATAGTAATCTGCTGAATTGACCAGACCACATGTGTTGATATACAGAAGTGTGCAGGATTAGTTTATACTGGTTCAGTGATGATGGTCTAACAACGGGTTGTATTTTAATATTAGTGCAGACAGAGGTCTGTGTTATACAGCCTCTAGTGTGCAATGAAATCTTCTGCTATTATTTTTACTTTTGGCAGAATCTATTCATCCTCCTGGGGTGAATAATGCTCTTATTCTGAACTCAGATCCTGGGTTATCTCTACTGGGAAATGATCGCACTTCAAAGGTCTTGCAAAAATAACAATTCAGTCATCACTAAAAGGACTACAGTATAGGCTTAGAGTGCATACATTTTTGGATTGAACCCACAATGTTTTGCACGGCTAACTCAAGCCTCTATCACTGAGCCATAGGTAGACAGAAGGGCAGTATGTGATAGAAAGAGAGAAAGAGGCTTCGTAACATCTGTTGTGTCTGTCAGGAGCTCTGTTGAATGTTTAGCTGCTCATAAATCACATCTGGTCTTTGAGTCGGGTCACAGTCACCTCATTGTTAACACGTCATGCACTAAACTTAGACCCAGACTAAACTGCTGGGACCGGTTTCACATCGGGCTTAGCTATGTCCGACGATGTGAAAAATATTTACGCCTATTGCTATCTAAAACTACGACCAGTCACAGCTACGCTAGGCGTAGACGATGCGCTTCCCCACATATGCGTTTAACCGCAGTGATATTGAGACGCCATTCCCGTTTACTATGGGTAAAAACGTACATTTATTGCAGCTAATAGATGACAAATTAGGCTTTCCCTCCTCATGTTTACTAGTAAAGCCCGATTTATAGTAGAGCCCGACCGATGTATCGGCAGGCCGATATTATCGGCCGATATTAGGCATTTTCCAAACTATCGGTATCTGCATTCATAATGGCCGATAAATGAATATTTAAATAAAAACGGACGAAACAGCCTTCAACCATGTTGTTATTTATCATAACTTTGTCTCCAGGTTTATTCAAAGTTATATTTATGAACCAAGTCTTTTAAAACTGGTAACTTTGATTTGGTTGTTGTCGTTTTTGTGTTTTTGTTCAAAGGCCTTTACGTTTCATATCTTAAGTTATTTATCAGAACTTTAATATATTTTGATGTTCCTCTGTTCTGTTGTGACAATAAAAGAAACTATTTTCTTAAATAAACTACAAATAACTAATGTTAGGGAAATCTGTTAATGTTTTGTTGCGTGTTTCTGGAATAAAAAAGATTTAAAAAAATGGCCGATATATCGGAATATCGGATTTTAAACCAACAAACATTTGTATCGGTATCGGCCTTCAAAATCCTTTATCGGTCGGGCTCTAATTTATAGTCCTGCGTAAGCTCTACGCCGTAGGTTATCCGTAGCCTGTGCGTAGCTCTGTGTAGCCTGATGTGCACCTCGCAAAAATTTTTAAGGGGTTGTGCACACCAAAACTTTTAAACGCGACTGAAACGCCTGGACAACGCCGAATGCCAGCTGTTTTTCAGCTAAGCGCTTTAGTAGCTCTGATACGTCAGCTGTGAGACGGTTGGTTGCTGTGATACTTGTCCCGCCACTCCTCCACTGTGATTGAACGGCCGCGTGAGAACTGACATTGACGAGCGGAGCTTTTCATCCAAAGTTGAATATTTTTTCAACTCTCGGTGCCCAGCGCTGAGCACGGAAAAACCGCTGGGGCCGGTTTTCAGCACCGAAGAAAACCGCTAGCTGCTGGCTTATTTGAAACACGCCGAGCTTCCATTGGAAACAATTGAATGAAATGAAATGAAAGCTTTTAATAAGTTCTCTACTATGTCTTTGTAAATATTTATGTATTTTTTTTTGCTATAATTTATTGGTGCAGTCTCTCACTCTGCCATGCACGGAAGAAAAAATGCTTGCGCATCCTGTGCATTAGATGCGCCAATGTCAAATTTCATTATTTCTATTTTTGCCATAAAAACAAGTTAAGACTTTATACTTATGTCTACCATTGACTAGACGTAAGATTTGGGTCTCAGGCGTGCGCTACGCCTAGATGGTGCAACAGGTGTAAATTAAATTATATACAGTAACTTGTTTTTGAGCTTCGAAGTTTGGTAGTAATCAACACTGAATATTCATAGCTTCGGAATGAGGGGACTGAACATATTCTTCTCTCTAATAAAGACAGGAATCTCTGTTTGTCTGTCTGCATTTTTATTATGTTGAGAACCATTCATCCTATCAACTTTACACGGGGCAAGTGTATTGATGAACGAACTGTCATAAATAAAGAACACGGTAGCATACTTTAGCATAGTTTATTTATTGACCGATATGTTGGTGACATTTTTTTCGTCAGTAGAACAATAAAGAAGATAATTTGCAGAAACCCCACTGCAGCAGATCCGCCACTTTGAGAGCTCATAAGCATGTCCAACACAAAAGTAATTCTCATGACTCCTGGTGACATATTGACTTCCTGTATCGATCTGTTTTTGCAAAAAATGTAACGTTATTGACAACATTATTACCGTTAATGCAGAACCTCTGCTAAGCCTCTTGCCAGTGATAAGCGAGATCTTCTTGTGCGGTTGGTGACAGTTGCAAACCAGTCTGTCAGCACCACACCGCCACCTATAGAGTGGGATCATAATGCGCACTTCCTGCTTGGCAGTCTCTGCATTAAGGGGGCGTTTACACTAGGGCTGCACGATTAATCGAAAAAAGAATCACGATCTCAATTCATACATACATGCGATCCTCTTTGTAAATGACGGCGATTCTCTTGCATGTACAGTATTTCCCTGTAATCAGATGCTGCATTCACGTGTTACATTGTAAAAATCCAGATGTTATGTCAGCCTCCGGAGGTCGCATATGCAGGCTGCATATGTCATCGAGCCCGGTTTAACTTAACTGAGCATAACATTCCCAAGTCATAAACATATTACAACATTTTACGGTTAACTAAGAATAATAGTTAACTTTATAATTGTTAATATTCTAAAATAAGACAGTCTTGATGATGTATGTACAGTAGCTTAAATGCGACCTCCGGAAGGCTGCTGCCTTGGGATTGAGATACGGCCCTGTATCATCGTTTAGTGTTTTAAAGGTTTCGTATTTTTGATTAAAGTAAATAAGACCTGTGCTTTTTGTACAATTACTTTTATTTATAAGTGTCAACATTCTATTGTTTGTTTAACAGCTAGCAAATTTTAAGTTACTCATCTTAAGGGGTCTAAAATAAGGAAAAGAGACTTTAAAGACACTTTATTATAACTAAAAGTCCTGTGTAGCACTTTTTTTACTTAAAGTGCCCATCTTATGACTGCTTTTCCACAAGTTAAATAGGTGTATGAGTTCCATAAAGCATGTTTCCAAAGTTGTTTGCTCAAAATAGCTTGTAGGAAAAGATTGTTACCCACCTCTAGTAGCCTCTGTTTCAGGGCATTTCAGATTGTGCCGTTTTGAGCTAGTCATTACATATTTATGAGCTGCTGCTCCTTTGATCACGCCCCACTACTAACGTCATGTGCGCGTGCATAGTAATATCGTGAGCAGTACAGACCACACTGTGTTATTATTTTATATATTATTATTATTATTATTAACGGTTTATGTTGCCAACAGACAAATCATGCAGAAAAGTATCAATAATAAGGACACTACAGGAGAAGAAACTCATGACACACAATGATTCCAGAGTCAATTGTGATGTAGCAGTTTCAACAATACACTCGTTTTCCCTGGACAATGCTAACATATTCCCGTTATAAAACATTTTCGAACGCATTATTTTCGCAAATGACAGAAATTAAGACCAGGCGGGGGATGTATAATGCTTGTGGACCGCATGCTAATTGCTAGAAGCTAGCGGGAGGTCCGGACCGGAAAGTTATAAGAGGCTCGGGGGTTAGCCTCGTCAGAAAAGCCGGGGCGGTAAGGCCCGGTCTCGGTTAGTTTGGCAAAAAAACTTTTAGTTTGGCAAAGCACTATTACTTAGTTCTTGTAGAATTGTAAAATAAAGCCGTTAAATATTTTTTTTAACTTTCAAATCCCAGCTGTAAACTATCTAGCCTGCAAAAATATCTCTATAGCCTACTGTTTACAACCAATTTTAACATCACTATACATTTAAAAGGTATAATTTACGGGATTAGCATCAATGTATGATCTCTGTTTTGAGATACAGATGGTCTAGCATCATAAATGTAGTATTTTGTGACAGAAGATGGCAACATGCAAAATATAACGTGACTTCTTACCTTTTGTGTTGATACAACGATCGCGAATCGAATCCAGTCTGTTTCAGATTTGTGAATGATCCATGAAAGTCCAATAAAATACATCCAATGACCATTTTTGTCCACAAATGCGTATAATATAGATACATAGTCTGTTGTTTACATCAGATTTCGCATGAAGGTCTAATCGCCTACAATCTGATGATTATTTGCGTTGTAACACACTGTAAATAAGATTACTCCGGGTTCCAATAAATACGTGTTTAAACGTTGTTTTTAAATGTAGGCGGGAGTATAATCCATAATATCCAAATAGCGCTGTTATTACGGTGAGACATGATAACAGCAGGGTATCAGCGAAGTGACTGACTGCTCTGTGCTCTCTCTAGCTCCCTGGTGGGTGGAGACCTGCGAGTGGGGTGGTGGGCGGGAAAATTCAAACTGAATGTGACGAAACGGCTTGTTACGTAACAACGGAGCTGAGTTTGAACTCGCGCAATCTGAGACTCAAGGCAGAGGACATTCAGAAACCTGTATCTCACTCAAAACAGCATGGATGGATTTTTTTCCAAGTTTGTATGCGTGTGGGAGCATCAGAGACACAAAATAACACCCCAAAACCCAGAAAAAGTGAGTTTTTCATAATATGGGCACTTTAAGTGCAATATATGTTTTTTGTTTAAAATATGAGAATCGTTTAAAAGAATCGGGATCTCAATTCCCATGGAGAAAAATCATGATTCACATTTTAGCACGAATCGTGCAGCCCTAGTTTACACCAAAGCATTTACCGCAGCTGAAAACGCCATGCGGATGCCAACTGTGGGCACTTGCCAGCATTTTTTCAGCTGGGCACTCACTTTGGTTGATGATACTTCTGTTTATCAGAATCATTATGATGCGCCAGTTGGTTGTTGTGGTATTTGTCCTACTTGTCCTCCACTGTGATTGGATGGCCGTGTGAGAACTGACATTGATGAGCGGAGCTTTTCACTGAAAGGTGAATATTTTTCAACTCTCGGCGGAAATAACGCTGAGCTCCGGTTTTCAGCATGGAATAAAACTGCTAGATACTGGCTTATTTGAAAAACGCAGAGTTCCATCGGAAACTATTGAAAACATGCGCCGGCCGCGGGCATAAAAGCTTTGGTGTGCACGCCCCCATAATGTAGTATTTGACATTGGAGTTATTTGAGAACAGTGTTTTTTATATATATACTCACTAAGTATATATAAAGCTCTGGCCTGTTTCTGACACACTTGAGTCCCTGTGCTCATGAGTCGCAATTTTCCTCCTGTGATCAGTATCTCTCCAGGAGGAAGTAAGGGTTTCAGGAAGGAAAGTTTGGGAACAGCAGGGTTCTATTGTGTGTGTTTTTGGAATGCCGTCTGTATCCATTAACACTGCTTTCCGCTGGATCTGAGTCTCACTGACCTTGCTGAAATAGACAGGCACTTTCTTCATAAACAAAACCAGGACATAGGTGACATACTCACAACATGTGTTGTAGATGTTAAAGCCTGTCAGTGGACAGTAGTAGATAATGGATGTAATTTTAAGCAATCATTATAACTGATGGGATTAAACAAACCAAATGAACAAAGAGCAGTATGTATAAAATATTGATTTGATCTCTTTCTGGATCTCTCCTGTAGATTTCTACACTGTCACGGCATAACCGAACTCTTTTCTCATCTGTACCAGCACACGCTGTGAGAGAAGCCAAGATCCTGTTTGTTAAAGAGGTAACACACACACACACATATAGTACACTACTCTCTCTCTCTCTCTTTACATGATGACTTTACCCTGTCATATATTTACATTGTTTACTCATTCTCCGCTCATATGAGTTTCTTTCCTCTCTAAATCACAACAGATCATTTTTTCAATATCTGCTTACTCCATGTTGCTAAAGTACACGTGGCACAAAAATACTTGTAGATATGAATAAATGCATAAGTTTTCATTTGCTTTTAAACAAACACATTTATTGCCCTCTTTGTATAATCCTTTTGTAAATAATTTATTGTTTAATAGTTAAAGCCACTTTGAAAAAGCACTATGTAAAATAAGTTTGTTTGAACAAATATTGTTTATCTTTACATTTCACCATTGCTATATTTATAAACAACATTCATTCAGACTCCATCTGTCATCTTGGATAATTACTTTCATTAAGCATTTTTCTTGAAGGATTCAAGATTTTGTTCCCTATTGTTTAGGCAGCTTTATGTCAGAAACATGCCTTTGATACCTAAACATATTGGGGTCAATGACAAAACAAGCTCTTAAAAACCTATTTAAAAAAAATCTTTTGAAAATGTATGTAATGCAGATTTTCGAGTCAGGAACAATGGCCCTCATTTATCATTCTTGCGTAGAAACGGCGTATATGTTGGGGTAAGATTATGCTTACTTTCCTCTCACCGCCTGATTTATGAAGCTGTGCGTACCGTTGATATTCAGGTGTAAGCAATACCTGCCCTTCATAAATGCCGCAGTTGAAAATGATCGTAATTAGAATAACACGCCCATATAAATTCAAGTCTCCGCCTCCCCCACGCCCTCATTTTACGCTATTGACACACGGAAGACGGCAAAGAAGAGAAACCATGGAAGTGGAAAAAACTAAATTGTTTTATTTGGGAGTTTAAAGAGTGGGATTAAAGACACATTAATAATTGCATGACAATTTGTAATATTTGTATTATTATTTTTATTATTAATGACGCTTATTGATATTTAGAAGAATAATTATTTATTATTATTATTATTATTATTATTATTATTATTATTTACTGTTGTCTACATCTAAATTCTATGTCTGCTTGATGGTTCGTTTAAGTTTTTTTTTAAATAATATTTTAAAATGATGTAGTAACTTTTATAGTGTGTTTTTCTGTATTTACATACAGTTGTTTGTTAGCTTAGATCCAGTTTGATACGGAGCTCCGGATATAATTCAAATTAACAATTTGTTTCCACGACATCCACATGTTTTACTAGGCTAATTCATAATTTGAAGTAATAATAATTGTAATAGTAATTACGAAATATTATAATAATTAATTCCAAGGAACAAACTGTTGAATATTGGGAACGAATTCTAAATTTATGGCCATACTTTAGACTAAATAAGAAAAAGAAGTGTCCATAATGTAGCATAAAAGATAATTCGTGGCCATGATTTTTTCCGGATGTCATCATGAACGAATTTATGGCTCCATTCAAGACAAGCATTTTACCTTACCTATTCATGTGTAGCTATTTATTTATCATCGAATGGTATGTAACAAGCTTACCTTTTGATGCATTATTACCATGTTTTAGTAGCACATCCTTGTGCTTTCTTGCAATGTGCCGCTTTAGATTCCAGGATGAATATTTACTAACTTTTACAGTCTATCCGCACTTCCTTTCAATGTTTTCTTCCTGTCCAATCTTAACTTTGATTTTTACTTTACATTTATGTATAAGGCTTGAATTCCATAACTTATTGCTAGACGTTTTTACAGATTCTCGAACTAGCAAATTATCAAAGGCCGTTCTGGGTTCAACGAGCGGTGCTGAGCGAGCGGAATTTTCGTAAAAAGGTGCTCTGATGGTATTAACGCAACGCTCAACGCACTGCTCCGCTCACGTGCTCTGCCCTGAAACGGCTCGCAACTTAAGGAATACGTATGCATACAAATCAAATGCTTTGGTAAAGTCACACAAATTAAACATTGAAGTTCATGTTGCAAAAAAAACACTTAAGTTTATAATTACTATGTTGTTGTTGTTTTTTTACAGTGGGTCATAATATATCATATACTGTTTTAGTTTGTCAGTACGTTTTGTTGTGTTAGGAATTTTTTTCTGTGCATTTCCTAACTTAAAACGTGCGTACACCACCTCCTGAGCAGGCGTAGGATTTGAGCGTGCCGTACGCCAACGTCCATATTGATAAATCTCAAAGTCACCGTGGTTTTGGGTGTATGCCAGGTGTACGCTGGAAATTTGGTGTACGCACTTTTGATAAATAATTGCCAGTGTGTTTATAAAGTTTGGTTAATTGAACAGCATTTCAGTGCATTTTAATATTTTTTTCTCAATATCTGATATCCCCTTTAAAAAAAAGTCAGGTGGTACAACCGATCATTGTGTATTTGTATAAGTTTTAATGCGCTCCCTGTGTCATGCTGATTGTTTGTTTATTTGATAATGGCATTTAAAATTATAATCTTGAAAATACTTCAAGGATGTCAAACAACTTAAACATAAACAGGGGTGCCAACGTGTCACATTTGGTGAAATTCACCGTTTTGGATCCAAAATAGGTCATTCTTGTGATTCGTCTAGATCCAATGAGGTTCTGAAAATGGGGAGTGGGGGGTCTACGAAAGGGTCCAAGTGAATTAAATTATGAAAAATATGTTCAGTTATTGAGGTAACAATGTCAAATTACTAACCAGTTTAGCGGGTTATGCTTTACAATTTATAGTCACCTTATGTGCTGGCGAAGTTTAAGCAGTCTGTGCAGAATGAGCGCACACACTCAACAGCAAGGCAATGGCAACACACATTATTAAGGTAATGGGGTCATTATATGATAAGTAACATTACATAAAGCAATAAAATAGTGCATTTCAGTAAGTGTGTTTTCTTTGCCTATCCGAAACTTCTTAAGAACAACTTTCTTGAACTCAACTTTGACTTTGTACATTTATCCAGAGATAAAATGTGTACTTGACGAGAGATGCTGTGCACTGCGTTGCCAAGTCCTCTGCTTTTTGCGGACTTCAGATTGGGCTACATTTTAACTGTTTGAGAGAGTTGATTTTTTTCTGCAGGTTAAAGATGAAAGGTTTATTAGTATTGGTATGTGAATAGTAATTGGGATGCTTTTGGGCTAGTTTTGAATCTCCAGTGGGCTGGTCTTAATACGCGAATTTGGCAACTCTGCGCTTACCCATCACTAAGCAATAAGTAAAGGTGCGTTGGTTTGTTTGCATTGACAAAAATTGCGAAGACACAAGACACATCATGCGCGGTAAGTAAAGTCCCAGGTCACGTTAACTCACAGATCAGGAAGGGATAACCTCAGTCAAGCCTTTTGGAATCATGCAGGACAACTAGTTGTCTTTGTCACATACTCACTCTCTGTCACTGTGTTAATGTAGACTCAACGGAGAAGTCGGCAAACTGCTTTATGTATCACTTATAGGTAGGGTGGACACCAAAGCGTTTACGCCGGCATATATTTTCAATTTTTCCAACGGAAAACTTCACATTTCAATAAAGCCAGCATGCTGGCGTTTTTTCCACACCGAAAGCTGGCACTCTGCGTTTTTTCCGCACTGAGTACCGAGAATTGAAAAATATTCAACTTTGGGAGAAAAGGTCAGCTCATCAATGTATGCTCTTACACGGTCATCCAATCACAGTGGAGGAGGGGCGGGATAAACATCACAACAACCAACCGCTGCATTGTTTAACTGGCAGTTGGTGTCCATGCCGTTTTTAGCCACGTTTAAAAGTTTTGGTGCACACCCTATTACACATTATTTTACATACAAGTGTTAACAGATGTCAAAATGCAATGGCGAATGCTCTTGTGTAATATATGCATTTGAGTGTTGCGTTGGTTTTAAATGCAACATTGCTCATAAAATAATGCCTCAGCGTTGCTTTCTTTGTTGATTAAGCTACAGTCAGATAAAGGTACTGATTTTGGCAATGAATATACTTTAACAAAGTTCTACTTGGATGCAGGTATAAACTTTTGTCTGTGATATCAAATTCATAAATATACTTTTTAAATACAATTAAAATGTGTTTGATAAAATAGCATTTTTTTAGTTTTACATTGGTTGTACCACCTGACACAGAGAGTGTACCAGTCTACTACGCATTACTTTAAAGTATTTTTTCAGTGTTTGACAGAAACTTTTCATTTAGCCATAAAGACCACCTGGGGTTGGGATATCATGTTTACTCTTTATACTTGTTAACTTCTTAATAAAAGTTCCATGAATGCGGTTGTACTACCTTGACATTGGGGAACATCCAAGTTGTTGAACAAAAGTTTTTCAAAGATCCTGCCAACAACCACTTATAATTGTGAAATTTGTTTTATACGAGAGATTTCAAACATAAAGTAATGCCAAAGTATCTTATCTTGAGTTTGTAATCATCTTAACAGCTCCACCTGACATTTGGCAAGTTGCAACATACCAAATCAAAAATTAGTGTTTAAAAAATACTGAAAATGTATTTAAATAGGTTTAATAGAATAAAGTGACACATGTCATAAATCTATCAGTCTATTTTTATAGTAAATAATACATATGCATGTCATGTCATTGACACATTTCTTATATGAGTACCTGGCTATGTTTTTAAACAGAGCTGAACTTTGTGTGTATGTTGATTTAATATCAGTCACTGGTGACTCTCAACATTCAGAGATGGTGATGCTAATATTGTGCTGATGTAGTCAATATTCAGTCTATTTAGTGGCTGCTTACTTCCGTGTGTTTTGATCTATATAAAGCTTTTTTGTTTAGCTTTGAGGAATCATAGCGGGATGTCTTTCATCTGCTTTCCTTCACCATGAAAAAACATCAGATTGGACACAGAGCAAAGCGATCACTGAATAAATGATATCCGACTGTGTGACTTTTTGAAACAGTGACCCAAAAATAGTAATATTAGATTTTCTCTGCTGTCAAAACAGAGATGAGCAGTCTGTGATAAGGTTACACATCAAGCTGGCATGCTTTTTGCCATCTTTTATTGAGAGAGAAAGAGAGAGAGAGAGAGAGAGAGAGAGAGAGAGAGAGAGATGGGCTAAGACACATTGCAGGTCAGAATCAAACCTGGGTTTCTTAATAAAGCACCCCAGCTTGATGTATCTGTAGCACAACTGAATCAGTTAAATCCTATACATTTATAGAGGGTTTGGATTGTCAGAATATATAATCTTTTATTTAAACTGAAATATTATACAGACAAACAAAGTAGAAGCATGATGCTAATGATGTTGTGTTTCTTCCTACAGTGCATTAAGACTTACATCTCGGACTGGCATGTGGTGAATTACAAATATGAAGATTATTCCAGTGACTTCCGTCAACTTCCCTTGTAAGACCCTGAACAAGTCTGTCTCTTTGTGTGTGTGTGTGTGTGTGTGTGTGTGTGTGTGTGTGTGTGTGTGTGTGTGTGTGTGTGTGTGTGTGTGTGTGTGTGTGTGTGTGTGTGTGTGTTTGTCTGTGTAATTCTGGGACCGTGGAAAGATGTTTGTGTTGGAATGAGCAGGGAATGTGTGCGTATGTCTGTGATTTTATGAGTCTCTGTGTAACAATAAAGTTGTCTCCACAATATAACCTTTAACTTTCTAAATTACCATCTGGATTTTTGTCTTTCCTTTATTGAGACAAAGTTCATGCGTATGAGAGAACAGCCAGTCTGATTACTTTCCAGCTTTTCAATAATAAAGTCATTCAGAGACATTATATAATGTTGAACAATTCAGAAGTTCACATGTTCTGAAATAAACAGTATATGTGAAAATATATAATTTCAACTTAATGTATTATTTTGTAACATTTTACAATAAGGTTGTTTTTATGTACATTAGTAAATGGATTATCAAACATGAATGATGTTGACATTTGAAATCACCTAAACAAACACGCCCTTACCCCAATAGAATCTGGACCTTCTTTTGATAGACCCGCCCCACTCATACGCAACCCAGACAATGATGTCGGTTAGTAGACACGCCCCTTACTGCTAATTGGCTACAGTGTGTTTTGGTATTCAGCCTGACTCCCTTTTCCAAAGTGTTTTTCAAAAATCACGCACACCGCCTTTAATCCCAGCATTTACTAACACATTTTTAAAATTAAAAGTTGTATCTGTTAACATTAGTTAATGCACCATGAATTAATGCTTTTAGTAAAGGTAACAAATACAACCTTATTGTAAAGTGTTACCAATCATTTCAGAGGTGCTGTTGAATGTAAAATTGTATTTATCTAGACATAGATGAATAATAAAAGTTCTGTACATGGTAATGACATCTCGTGAGCCTCAAACACGGTTGTTTCCTCCTTCTTATGTAGACCTCGTGCATGCAAAAGACCGCTGGAAAACAGTTCAGTCTCAACATAACACCAACTGTGATGTTACAGTCGAGATGTACGCCCCAACATTAAATTACACATTAAATTAATAACAATGTTGTTACAATGCTAAAAAGTTGTGACTGTTGAGTTGAGTGCTATATGCTAGTTAATGCTATAGTTAAGGCTGAAGTTCTGCTATTGACGTTACAGTTACGTTTTGCAGGTCCATACTGAAAAAAACACAAACTTACCATTCAGAAATGTCCATTAACAATCTCCAAACAATTTATTATTCCTCAAAATCTGTATCTTCGTCTGATACAGACTCAAACATAATAATAGACCATTTCATGTAAAACCGTCTCTGGATCATTTTTGCACTTAATAAAGTAACAAAGGCATACCTTCTATGTAGATATCAGAAAACAATTTAAAGGATTAGTCAATTTTCTTAAAAAAATCCAGATAATTTATTCAACACCATGTCATCCAAATTGTTGATGTCTTTCTTTGTTCAGTCGAGAAGAAATTATGTTTTTTGAGGAAAACATTCCAGGATTTTTCTAATTTTGATGGACACCAACACGTAACAGTTTTAATGGAATTTAAAATTGCAGTTTCAATGAAGTTTCAAAGGACTCTAAATGATCCCAAATGAGGCATAAGGGTCTTATCTAGCAAAACGATTGTCATTTTTGACAAGAAAAATAAAAAATATGCACTTTTAAAGGTGCTCTAAGCGAATTCACGCGTTTTAGACCATAAAACATTTTTTGTTACATACAGCAAACATCTCCTCACTATCTGCTTCCTACCTGACCGCTAATCAAACTGTAAAAAAACTCGATCTCTGTAGACAGCTCAGGCTCGACAAACGGCAATAACAACATAGTAGCACAACAAAACATAACAAAGTGTTCCAGCCAATAAACGACAAGAAGGATTTGGGGGTGGGGGTTGGGCGCGTTCATGAAAGCACGGACGGGAGAGGGAGGGGGAGGCGTTAGCTACGCTCCGTTTGTTTGAAAACAGTTCAAACATCAACAGGAAGTGACGTCGCACATTATTCGCTTAGAGAGCCTTTAAACTACAACTTCTCTTCTTCCTCCGGCTGTGTGACGAGTCAGCGCGACCTTACGTCATTGCGTAATGATGTGGAAAGGTCACGTGTTACATATATGAAACGCACATTTGCGGACCATTTTAAACAATAAACTGACACAAAGACATTAATTAGTATCAGTTGACATGTCGGAACGGTCCTTTTTCTCCACACTTGTAAACACTGGGGCGTAGTTTCGCATACGTCATGTGTGACCTCTTGACGTAATGACATATTGCGTGAGGTCGCGCTGGCGCATTACTGGACCGGAGGAAGACGAGAAGTTGTAGTTGTAGTAGTGCATATTTTTTATTTTTCTTGTCAAAAATGACAATCGTTTCGCTAGATAAGACCCTTATGCCTCGTTTGGGATCGTTTAGAGTCCTTTGAAACTGCAATTTTAAACTGCATTAAAACTGTTAAGTGTTGGGGTCCATTAAAGTCCATTAAAATGAGAAAAATCTTGGGATGTTTTCCTCAAAAAACATAATTTCTCGATTGAACAAAGAAAGGCATCAACATTTTGGATGACATAGTGGTGAGTAAATTATCTGGACTAATCCTTTAACATATATTATTTAATGCATTCTTTGGCACCTTTAAGTTTAAATGTATATTAACCAACAAACTGTTTTATATTATGAAAAAATATCTGTTAGTGATTAAAGATTTGCTTTTACTGTTGCTCTTATTTAGGCTTGTGATTTAAACAACTTGTTGACTTAAACTGGGATAGTTCACGTTTGACAGGAGTGTGATAAGTCAAGCAAGATGCTGAGACATGAGAGATGCTGAGATGATATACTTTGGCCAGGTGTTAAGGTGTAATGTGTGGTTTGCAAACTGACCAAAAACCGAACTCATTTTCTATAGAAAATCTATGAATCTGGTTAGTAAAAGTTATAAAGGGTTACAAATAGACCAGCTCTAAACAGTCCCCAAAACAGGATTGTATTTCATTTGCTGTGTCTGAATAAATCTGATTGTATTTGTGTGTTATTGTGTGTTTTATTCACAGAAAAGTGTCAAGACCTGATAATTTAGCACTACATGTGTTTGAGGTGGATGAAGATGTGGACAAAGATGAGGTGAGAACACACACACACACACAAAATCTTTCATGATTTCTTATTTCGTAGCCATCATTCTCACTAACAAACAATTATCCTAAACTACATTTTAATTTGCATACTTGTCTGCATTAAGGCCTGTTCACACCTGGTTGAAGAAACTTGAGTAAAATAACTTGAGTATACTAGCTAAACCCATTATAACCATCATAAACTCTTTCTTCTGTTGCTGGGGGCTGTGAATAACATTACACCAAAACTCAAGCACTGATGGCCCAATAGAGAAACAGTACAGGTTTTTCCCATCTCTGATCCCAATCTCACATACTATTGAGGATTACATGATTATTGAGATGTAGTCTGGCATGCTCTTAGGCTTGTTTAAGGTCACATCTGATGACCTGATATTGTCTTTTCTGCCTCACCCTTCCCAGAATTCTCCTTTCCATCAACCCAGCCCACAGCTTTATCTGTATTGAATATCTTCCCACTCAGCATTGAGTCACATATCCTCTTTTAGTGCAGATGTGTGCGGTAATACAGTCTGAAGTGTGACTTCGAAGGTTTAAGGAATTTAGTATAATTATGTGTGTTAGGTTTTGACTCAGGACTGTGAATAACCCTAAGGGTTTCTAGCTGTGAAGATACTGTTAGACTCATTTGTGTGCTGACTGATCCTGCAGCTGTGTGTGTCTGTGTGTCACGAGTGTTTTTTGGCATCAAAAGATTCGTCCAATTTTGTCCAAAGTGAGTTATATTACCTTCAGGCTATGTGTTTATCAGTAAGTGCATACCTGTGAAACCAAACCCATAACCTTTTTGGTGCTAGCACCGTTCTCTGTGCCAGAAAGAATAATAAACCAATAGATGTGCTGTGGTGTACACAAAATGTATTTAGACACTTTCTGATTGTCATTGACATTAGTAGGGGAGAGCAGGGCACAAAGTAACGCTTTTTGGCTTTGGCTCTATCATTGCAAAAACGTTTAAGTTAGATGAATAATTTTTTTACACAATCAACACACACATCTCTGCTCCAAATGAACACTTAAAGTTTGTTTGTTGGACCGTTATCGTACAATTACACCGGAAGTGACAGGAGTGCAAACGTAACAACTTACCCCATTGGTGGAGTTCATTGTAACAAACAGAGGGTTTGTTGTAACACCTGCTAGAAAATGTTGTTTAGTTTGTTGGTGGATATTGTTTATATATCTGCCTATAATAGATAGATATCCACACATTTATTCATCCATGATTCTTCATCTAACCATCCATGTATTATGCATCAATATAAATAGATTTACACAATTAAGACAAAAAAATGATAATTGTGAGTTATTTCCTCTGATATTGTACTAACAGTTATCATTTTGATGAATAGTATTTACATTGTTTTCATTTCATTCTCATTGTATACCTGAGGCTTCATTGTAATGCTGTGTTTACACCAACCGCGGTAGAGTCGGCAAAGGCGGGTGATTTACATGTTAAGTCAATGCAAAGACGCGATTAGGCATCCTTTGGCGCGGTCAACGCGAATTGAGCGTTGCTGCGGGAAACGAGTTGAAAGATCTGAACTTTGGCGGATTTCCGCGCCGCGTTAACCAATCAGGACCTTGCTGTAGTAGTGACGTGATTACAGAAAGCGAGCGGAGTCTCAGCAGAGTCGCAGAAGCCCCTCCAATGTCTTGAATGACTACAATTTCAGCTATGCCGTAGGTTATCCATAGCCTGTGCGTAGCTCTGCGTAGCCTGCACCTCGCAAAATTTTTAACAGCCCGTCAGATCTACACGGACTGCACGCGCTGTGATTGGTCCACCAGAACCCCTTCCATCAGGTAAAAAAAACTGTGTCATAGATATTTCCGTTTGCGACGGTGAAAACAAAGATGAGCCAAGTTAAGGAGTGATTTTACTCAAACTGCAACAAAAGTCGCTCCATCATTGCTGGTCTTCTCAAATCATACACAACAAGTTGCTGTTTCTTCTTCATTTGTGGGTTAAACTTGCCAACCTTATTCTTCTTTGATGGTCGCGTTGCTACTGTGGTTACACGCGTGGTTACTGCCTACCAGCAGTCGACGCAAAAGTATAAATGAAAACCGACGCGGAACCTACGCCGTAGGACCTACGCACAACTATAACGAGCCCTTAAATTCAAATATTCAAGCGTCCAACTATGCGCGAATAGTGCGTTTTTGCCGCCTCTGCTGCGGCTGGTGTAAAGGCAACATTACACTGTGTGACAACTAACCCCGCTGTGTAAAAATCTTTTCAATCCCAGCCATCAGTTACTAGGAATTGCTGACATGTTTCAAAATGGTGTTACGTTTTAGGTAACAAGACAGTGATTATAATAATATAAGGTTGGATTTGGCGACTTACACCCAACTCAGAAATGGAAGAAAACATAAGCTGAAGAAATTTTCTTCTATGCCTACAAAACACTCTTTGTTCAATATCTTAACCAAAACACTACAAAACTTTCACAAATTCACAAGAGATCTTCTGATAGTAAGAGAAGACCAAAATCACAGATTGCTCGGCCCTGTATAAACATGTAAAGTAGTCGCGTTACCATTAACCCTGTGTTAATTTGTGCCCCGCTCACCACTACTCCATGTTATAGTTCATGTGCTGAAATACACCTGCCTTTAAAGATGACAAAAATGGCTTAGAAGTGATGTTGTTGAGAGATCATTTATTTGCTGTTATACCACAGGGCTGTTGAATGCTTTATTCTTATTGGTTAAGAAAGGTTCCATGGGTGTTAATTATTTTTCAATAAACCACACACCTAACCTTTAAAATGTCTTAAAAATAGGCACCAGAGCAATATTTTTGGTAACCATGGTATAAGCAGAATAATTGACTCCGGTCCTTGAATTATTCGAAAATAATGCACACCCGCGGTGTAATGACTTAACCACCTAGGGTGTGTATTATTATCTTATAATTTAATGGCCCGTCGTCAATTATTCCTTACATATTTTTCTGTAAAAGTTTGGTATCTGTTGACTGGAAATCTCAGATTATGCTTTAGAAAGTATGTTTGTTAAGAAAGCAGTTGTGTGAGGTCTTTAGAACATCTAAACTCCCATCCAACAATCTCCTTTTGCCCACCCGCACATTTATGTCAAGAATTAAAGTCATGTTACACAATTTCATCTCTAAAGCTTCATTGTGTGTCTGCATAGTGTAAAAGCTCAGTTAAACTCACTTAATCAGTGAGTCAGTGAAACTGATCCAGTGCAGTTTTACCTCCCGTTGTCCTCCTTGTTTCTCCTAAACCTCAGAGATCTGTGTGAGGTCTGAAGGTCTCTATTGCCTATTTATTCTCATATTCGTCCAGGCTGATTTATGGTAATCATTATGAAAATATTGTGGAAATAAGACAGAATTCCAAGTTACACAACTATTGTCACTGTTGGTTGAATTGCATCAAAGGTTACAAGATCCCAGATGGACTGATAGAGCAAAGTATGATTGATTAAAGTTAGGGATGCACAATATATCGGCCGACATATCGTTATCGGCCGATGACTGCTTATTTTTAATATTATCGGTTATCGGTCTGATAGCAAAATTAGGCCGATAAATGAAAGCCGATAAATGATGGATTATTTTGGTTTGTTGAACCACTTCACTTGCTCATTGCTGGCCATGTGGAGTTTTGATTGGTGCTTTCTGTGACATAGCACGAAAATGACACGTGTTGCGGGCTTAAGAGGAGTATGGTAGTCTAGCGCAAAGACAAGATGTCCGCAGTCTGGGAGTTTTTCATTGTGAAATTAATAGGAATATTTATCGGCCTATATATATATCGGTTATCGGCCCCCAAGTATAAAGAATTATCGGTTATCGGTATCGGCCAAAATTTCCATATTGGTGCATCCCTAATTAAAGTGGAACAGTGCCTTATAACATAACTTAAAGCTCATCTATAGAAACATGATGATAAAACGCATGAACGCCTGTAGAGCTGTAGATGATCTTACACTGCTGTTTACTCTACAGTGTAGTTTATCTGAGGTTCTGCTCTGCGTCTGGATTCTGTTCTTCTTTCTTCTTTCACTCCCACTTTAACGTTTGTTTTAGCTGCATGATCAAACAGACAAAGCTTGGATCTGAATCATCTATGTGATGTGATGTGTGTTTGTAGGACACATCCTCGCTGGGTTCTCAGAAGGGCGGTATCATCAAACAGGGTTGGCTGCACAAGGGCAATGTGAACAGCGCTATCAGCGTCTCTATGAGGGTGAGTCTCTTCGTTTCTGAGGTGATGTTGCGTCTACACGCGTGTGTGTTCGTCACGTTTCATTAACGCTTTTCTTATTTCCCTCAGTCGTTCAAAAGGAGGTATTTTCACCTCACTCAGCTGGGTGACGGCTCGTATAATCTAAACTTCTACAAGGATGAAAAGATCAACAAAGAACCTAAAGGAACCATCTTTCTGGATTCCTGCATGGGCGTCGTGCAGGTGACCCCTAAAATATCTTAAAGCTGTAACTTGTTTCTTGTCATATGCTAATGCCCTCACTTACATACAATATCAATCCCTATTTAGTGTTTAGTTACTTGACCAGCTCAGATGAACACAATAGCCTCTTTCACACAGTAATTCTGGTAAATTACCATTAATTTACCAGAATGAATTTACCAGTAAATTCAAAAATGTGCTGTTCACACACGCAGTGGCGTTCCGTTATTTTACCAGTAAGACATCATTCACACATCAGTATCAAAATACCGGTAAATTCGTTGAGAAAGCGGAAGTACCTGTAGCACGCGGCGAGCTCAGTGTTGTATTTGTAAACAATCCACGTCGTTCACAACCACGGTCCGTATTTTGTTGTTTTCACGTCTGTGGTAGACAGTCGCAAAGTTGCTCATGACCAAACAACATTCAATGAGACGACGTCAAACCGAAAATGCGTTTTTAACAACAGTTTGCACTTTAGGCTTCACAGAGGGCGTGCTAAGGACGTCGGCAATTCGGCGGTAAGCTGTTTTAAACAACTTTGGTGAAGAAATGTGGACGTAAACTTCAGGTGTGCTCAACTTTCAAGCAGCATGTGTGTGGAAACGTCCGTAAACAGTGCGGGGGTAAACGTGTCATCTGTATTAAAACGCTATGATTGGCCCGAAGCTGTCAGCACGGTCTGACGTCGTCCGTTCTAAATGCCGGTAATTCTATAATTTTCGTTCACACATAGCGCTTACCGGTAAATTACTGGTAATCTTACAACCTGTCTTACTGGTAAATTGGGAGCACTGATTTACCGGAAAGGTTCTGTTCACACATGACATGTTAACGGCAATTTACCAGTAAATTACCAGTAAAGACTGTATGTGTGAAAGGGACTAATGACATAGAAGTTAACCAATCATAACAGAGGACATTTACATACAAAAGTCTTAAAATCACAGTAATAAAACAGTACATTTTGAGAAACCCCAGAGGATTACCCCACTTTTATAAAAAAAAATCTGATAATTTACTTACTCCAATGTTATCCAAGATGTTTGTCTTTCTTTGTTCAGTCAAAAAAAAGTTTTTTGAAGGAAAACACTCCAGAATTTTTCTCCATATAGTGGACTTTAGTGGACCGCAACAATTTACAGTTTCAATTCAGCTTCAAAGGGCTCGAAACGATCCCAGCCGAAAGTACTTCTTGTGTGACGCACACTTGTGGACCATTTTAAACAATAAACTGACACAAAGACTTAATTAATTAATATTATTTCACATACAACAACAGCTGAACGGTCCTCTTTCTCCACACTTGTAAACACTGGAGCGATAGTTTTGCATACGTCATGTGTGACTTTTCCACCACGTGATTACGTTATACGTAAAGTCATGCTGACACATCACACGGCTAGTGCCAGATGAGAAGTTGTGGTTCAAAAGTACATTTTTTACCCTTATGCCTCGTTTTGGATTGAGAGCCCTTTGAAGCTGCATTGAAACTGTAAACTGTATGGAGAAAATCCTGGAATGTTTTCCTAAAAAAACTTTATTTCTTCTCAACTGAACAAAGAAAGACATAAACATCTTGGATGACATAAATGGAGGGTGAATAAATTATTTGATTTTTTTAATGAAAGTGAAATAGTCCCTTAAGTAGATTGAGGGTGCCCTCACATTATCCAAATCAAACCCCATTTGACCCCAAAGTCTGGTCAAAGTACAGTGTGAGTGCGTGCTTCTGGGGGAGTAGAGAGGGGGGACAATCGCCCTTGGGCACACGCTTGTGCGTCCTAAAAGCATAATCTTACAAAATGCTACAGAGTTGTTCAAAATGGCCCATTTGAGAAACATGAAGAGCTAGGTATGATGGAAAGGCACAGAAAAGAGAAAGGTGGTGAGACGTGTTTTCATTAGTGATATGCATTCTTTCTGGCAGAACATTTTCCGCATACTTTCCCAAAATATTCCCATTTTACACACCCACCCTCCTTGAGCTATTTTCGTCTGGAACTTTTTGGAACCTTTACGGACATAATTACATAAGTCTGGTCAACTAGTTAGTGTCACACCCTTCATGTGTTGCTTTGTCATTATCTCTAATGAGTTGTATCCGTTGAATTCCACCTCTGACCCCTGACAACCCCCCTCCTCCCGTCTGCCTGAACGGACCACTGCTATTTACTAAAAGCTAAAACAGAGACACAGTGTGAGGAGACAACAGTTCAGCATGAGATTCAGTGAGGCAAACATATTAAGAAGCATGAATGATGCATAAATTAACAATAATTTCTTTCTGACCTGGTTTAAGTTAAGTAAGCTATTGTATATGTATTATTTTTTTATTGCTGGTTTTAACCCTCACCGTTTCTGAGCTCTCTGTCTCAACATGTTCAGGTATTTGCATGATCACATTGGTGATGTTAGCGTGATGTAATGTCATCACTCGTCTTGTTGGGGTTGTTTCAGGTTCTGTGATTTTCACTAACCTCGTCTTCTTATTAAACTCATTGACCCAGTTTACATGTACACCAATAACGCGATTATATATGCTGTCTCTACCCATTTTTCTTGGAACGAGTTCACCCCGACACACAAACATACGATCACAGACATAACCAGACAAAAATGTTAACTAATAATGATAGCTTCCGGCTAACGTTATTGTTGCTACACACAAGACGTTCACTTGGACAACCATAGGCAGTAATTGAAGGTAATTGGTACCATAATGCTTCATTCAAAGCAGACTGTAATGATTTAGTAAGGTAGTCTATATCATCTACTATACATACATTATGTGTAAGTGGACACGCTAATAATGTGTTGTTTTAGTTGACAGTTCAGTTACAGTTAGACTCGCTCTCTACTTACCTTGATATTTATAGACAAATTCTTCATGGAAAAAGATTTCCTCTGTTAGTCGTGTCACATCAGCAAATGTAATATTTGGCAAATTCATTAACGAAGTTGTGTAAACTCTTTGATCCATTTTATACTTGCCCGGGTTTGTGTTTTTCTAGTGTGTTGACGCTTGACAGGAACTCCGCTTTCACGACGATTATGTATTTCCGGTTACTGTGAGAAAGGGCTATAGGAGGTGTGTGAAAACATCTTGTAAACCTTCATTTTTTTGTCCTACAGTTCTTTTCAGTTCTTTGGCTTTGTTAGCTGGGATTCCACAATCCAAATTTTCCCCGGTGATGTCTGTGGTGCTGAACTCAAGCACATCAGGCGTTAGTAGATCACCTGCACATTATCAGCTCTGATTATTTGCAACCCTTAATTAATTTGCGCTGCTCTCGTGATTGTGTTGGTCATTATGAAAATCAGCTGTTGCGCCTGTGTTATTTATTTTGCGCCTTTTTAGTAAATAACCTTTTTTGGATTTGTGATCTTACGCCCGCAGCCGCTGCTGGAGAAATCCCAGACTGCTGATGACCCCTCATCAACCCCTCAGATGTTGATTTTCTCTGTCTGGCTGATTGTTTCTAGCATGATGTTTTTAAACCAGTCCCTTTAAAATCATATTGACCCCTGTGGAGTTCTGCTCTGGGCAGGGCTGGACTTTTATTTCTCCATATGGAAATCATCTCATCATCTCTCTGGCTCCTGTTTCCTACATTCAGCCTGCCGTGAGGGCGTATGGATGATAAACACATCAGTTTGTGTGATTTGAGCAGAAGTTTAAATCCCAGTATGGACGGCTGGGATATTTTTACTTTCATATGTAGGAAAACTTTGCCCCAATACACATTTGTGTATTGTCTCTCCTATATTGAAAGGAATTTTCCACCACTGGATTTGAACTATTAGTCCCATGCTAAAGTGATTTGTGCATTTCAAACCCCAAATTTCATCTGATGAAACCACATTGACATTGACTGGGTTTAAATTCTGTAGGATGTCTATGAATTTAACTAAATAATGATGTGTTTGTAATGTGTGAGAGAGAGACTGCTCTCGAACACAATGTCTTATAAATAATAATCCTTGTGACAGGAACGCTGCAGTGTCGGTTGCCAGGGTCTTGCTGTATAGTTAAGTTGGTTTAAAAGGGTTCAGGATGTTCTGTGTGCTTGCTAGCTGATTAATTTCTGGCTCAAGTCATGTCCGTATCTCTGATGTTCTGCTGTTTTGATTTGGCTGCTATTGTATGAAGGTCAAAAGCAGACATTTCCTCATCCAGCAGCTTGATTTGAGGAATCATTTATGTCTGTAGTGTAGAGCAAACTGTTTAAAATATTGATATTTGCCCTAATAAACACCAGCAATATTTCTAAATACAGTTTCCTGACCTGTGAGAAATGACAGGTGGGGTAAATCATTGCGTTTGAAGTAAGTATTGTTTATACAGTAGTGTGTGAGTGAGAGAGTTTGTATGTAAGACTAATGGTAACGTATAGTTTGTATGTGTGTGTTTGCAGAATAACCGTGTACGGCGGTTCGCCTTCGAGCTGAAGATGCAGGATAAGAGTGAATATGTCCTGGCTGCGGACTCTGAAACTGAGATGGACGACTGGATCTGCACCCTCAACAAAATCCTCAATAGCAGCTTCGAACTCGCCATGCAAGAAAAGAGAAACGGAGATTTACACGACGGTCTGATAAACCTTTAGTCATCTTTAGTCATGCAGTCAATTATTTTATTCACATTTAGAAAACACACACACACCTGAATCCACCACACATGAGAAGGACACCATGTATTGTATGTACACACAGTGAAACGAGGCCCTATCTAAAGCCCGGAATACACTGCACGATTTTTGTCCTCTTATAAGATCATTACCTTATCACACTGTGCGACATGTATCGTTTAACTCGGATACGAGAGGCATGTAGACTGTACGATGATGACACGGAAGCTTCGGCGGCAGCGTCACACGTTGCGCAACGTCACCAGCATGCGCTCGTGGTAAACAAATACCGGCGCGCAGGTCGTAGCAGCAAACACACTGTGCGGTGATCATGCCGAATTTCTGACACTGCCAGAAAACTATCGTAGGCTATCTTTGGACGCAAGACCAGGAGAACGGCCGTCTTTGAACCTCTCTCACTGTACGACATAGGACCACCGTTGGAGAGCCACGATCACAGAAATCGCGACCATGGCAATCTTTCGTCTGGGACAGCCAATAATCGTGCAGTGTATCCCGGGCTTTACACCCGGCGCAATGCAGCACCAGGAGCGACGCAAATGTTTTTGCTAGTTTCAGCCTGACGCAGTTATAATTTTCACACCAAGCGCCATGTTGTTTGTATAGCAAATGCATTTGGCATTTAAAGGGAATGGGAGACTCTCATTGGTTTATTGCATGAAAAACACACCCATGACTCATTAACTCTTTCGCCGCCAGCATTTTTCATGATTTTCACAAAAGTTTAATGCCTTCCAGAAAATGCTCCTATTTAAATATATAAACATACAATATATGAATTAAAAGAACAGACCCTCTTCTTTCAAACAAAAAATCAGTTTCATCCTACCTGTATGTGTTCTGTTTTTATCACCTCTCAAATATGTGTAGGATTCATCAAAAACACCAAATTTTGAGCAAAAAGCTGAGATAATTCCATTTTTGTGAAGGACTTTTGATAGAGATCAGATGCAGAGCGATCTTTAAAACATACAGGAACATACAGCTGTTTGCCATAGGGCAATACTTCCGGGTTTTATAACCACCTGGTGGATAATAGCGGTATTGCAGATTGACGAGATAACTCGTCAATGGCGGGGAAAGAGTTAAGAGAATGGGGACAACCCTTTAAAGGAAAACATCACCGTTTTTCAATATTTTACTATGTTCTTACCTCTACTTAAACAAATTAATACATGCCTCTCTTTTTTCAATGCGCGCACTTAATCTTTGCACAGCGTGTTGTGAATGTGTTAGCATTTAGCCTAGCCCCATTCATTCCTTAGGATCCAAACAGGGATATATTTAAAAGCCACCAAACACTTCCATGTTTTCCCGGTTTAAAGTCTGTTACATGAGTAGTAACACGAGTAAGTGTGGTGGCACAAAATAAAACGTGGCATTTTATTTAAGCAAACTATATTGTATGGCGGAAAAGCACTTAGTTTGGAGCACTTTAACCTTTGGCGCAGTAATATTGATTAAAGTTTAAGCGAGAGGGGGATTAGTCAGGAGTGATGAGGTTACTGCGCGCCAAGGTCAAAGTGGTGCAAACTAAGTGCTTTTCGCCATACAATATAGTTCTCATTTTTTATCCTCTTAAATAATCACCACATTTTATTTTGTGCGCCCATACTTACTTGTGTAACTACTCATGTAACAGTCTTTAAATAGGGAAAACATGGAAGTGTTAGGTGGCGTCTAAATTCATCCCTGTTTGGATCCTAAGGAATGAATGGGGCTAGGCTTAATGCTAACACATTCACAACGCACTGTACAAAGATTAAGTGCACACATTGATAAAAGATAGGGATGTGTTGATTTGTCTGGGTTGGGGTGAGAACATGGTAAAGTGTTGAGGAACTGTGGTGTTTTCCTTTAAGACCATGCACCTGGTGCATCAAAGTTTTTTTTCTTGTTAAAGGTGCAGTGTGTAAATTTTAGCGGCATCTAGTGGTGAGGTTGCGAATTTCAACCAACGGCTCAGTCCACGGCTCACCCCTCACTTTTAAAATGCATAGAGAAGCTACGGTAGGCGCCACCGGACAAATATGTCATCGTCGAAGATAACTTAGTAAAAGAAATTGTCCTTAAAGGGCTTCTGTAGAAAAATGGCAGCACAAAATGGCGACTTCCATGTAAGGGGACCCTCTTTGTATGTAGATAAAAGGTCTCGTTCTAAGGTAATAAACACATAACGGTTCATTATGAAAGGTCTTTAAACACCACTGATAATATAGTTTTGTATATTATTTTGCATTTCTGTCAAAAGCTCCTTCTAAAAATTACACACTGCACCTTTAAACTAACAAACGTGGATTCGGACCATGCGCTTAAATGGTTAAAATAGGGCCCATGGTGTGTATACTCTGATAATGTCTATTACCGTTTTTATGTACTAACGTTCTCTCTCTTGTGTAGATGATGAGCATAGCAGAAGTGATCACTCCTCCAGCAGTATGGATAGTTTTCAGGTATGTCCAAAATGGGTTAGCCTACAGGTTACAACCCTAACGGGACAAAACTGGCAAATCTAAGCAACCCAATATTAAACCTGAACTTATGTTGTCTTCAGGAAATAGCAAAGTTTTTGAGTGGATGTTTTGCCATTAGCAAAAATGAAAGTGTTAATGTAAAAGTAAATAATACACTTTTACGTCTGCTAAATGTATATGTATATTTTCTGCTAAAAGATCATTTACTTCAAAGGGCAACACTAAAGATAATCCTGTGATGGACTGTCTCTTGCTTTTCTCTTTTTTTACTTTGATAATTTATTTGATCTTTGACACAACTAAACTTACCAGCAGCCAAATCAGGAGTGAATGTGAATGTCAACGGATTCAAAGTGGTTTGAATTCAGAGTTGACCGTTTCTCCTGCTCTGCTTTCATGCTTTTTCCAGAGTGCCAGAGACATCGAGAGCAAGATGAGAAATGAGACACGATTGAAACTCTTTACACTGGACCCAGATTTACAGGTACATCCCTAACACAGACGCTGCTCCTGGGAGAAACCAAAAATTACAGATGAATAACCAGCTCTTGTTTCACTGGATATAATAAATGATGAAAACCTTTCCAGAGATGAATCTCACAGACTCTCCTTGTTCTCCTCATCTGTTCTGAGCAGAAACTGGATTTCTCTGGAATCGAGCCTGATGTGAAACCATTCGAGGAAAAGTTTGGGAAGCGGATCTTGGTGAACTGCAACGATCTGTCATTCAACCTCCAGAGCTGTGTGGCAGAAAATGAAGAAGGACCCACTACTAATGTACCACATCTTATTAATGATTGAATTTTCAGCTGCGTCTGATTCTGTTCACGTAATTCATTTCCCCTTTCATCTGTGTGTGCATGTGTGTGTTTCAGGTGGAGCCGTTCTTCGTCTCTTTGTCGTTGTTTGATATTCAGAGCGGTCGTAAGATCTCCTCAGACTTTAACGTGGACATGAATCATCCGTCTGTGAAAGCCATGCTGCCTCCATCAGGAGCGTCCGACAGCCCTCAGGGAGCTCGGTCTTCAGTCACAGCAGATGGCAGTATACAGTATCCACGACAGGTGTGACCACATACACAAAATCACTGTGGAGAGACTACCACTGAAAAGTTATTAATACACAGACATACAGGAAGTCTTGAGTCATTTCCTTTTGTGTAAATGAGCAGGATGTATCCAAAGACCTGAAAATGAATTCCTGTAACAAACCACATTTACAAAAATGCACCTTTTAAATGGCAAAAGAGAAACACAGTGAATAAATAATTAAAACACATCAAAACATTATCTGTCCAACATTACACTCATGACCAGCAAGAAATTACAAACCAATCATTTTTAGGAAGGGTCATGCAATGTGACTAATCAAATCACTTTTCTTGACTGTGTGAGTACATGTAAGTGGGTGATTCTCACGAAAACTTGGTTTTAAAAATGTCAAGCATGAAAATGTAAAAATTGCTTAAATTTACTTTTTTTCCCACCAGACATTGAAAAACAAAGTCTGGAGTAAATGGGAAAATTAATTTAAAAACTTTTACTTATCATTTAACACTTTTTGTAACATAATTAAAAAAATTAGTCCTAAAAAATCTCATTACCGCAACAGTCAGAAAACATCAACACTGACATATTTTCACAATGACATGACAAACTTGAAAGAACATAATTTGGAGATTCTGCACATGCATTTAAATCAAAGTATTATGCTTCTATTAATTAAATTAACATTTAATAAGCATCTGTTGCGGTAATGATAATCAAAATGTCGTGTAAGCATTCTGACAAGACAATATTTCAAATTAACTGTAAAAAAATGATCTTACCTGGTAGCCATCTTGAAGTAACTGGTCCATGTGCTTGGTCACTCAAAATCAAACTTTATTAAAATTCTCTATGTGTGCTTAAACTGTTCTCAAAAAGTGTTGCGGAGGATGAGAACATCCGGCATGGACACATCATTTTCCTAATTTTTCTTCATTATTATTATACATGAATATTCAGTAAATATTTTTTTCAGTCATCTAAAGTAGTCTAGCAAAACATCCATTTATTTTTTTTCTTAATATTTTTGTGTTAATTTGATTAAATTACTACATAACGCATGTTCAAACACAGCCGGACACATTGCGGTAATGAGAATTTCAGCAGAAAATGAGATAAAATTTACAATTATAAATTCTTATGTTGAAATCACACATTTTGCAAGGTAGAACACAGTATTGTGTTAATTCTGATGCTTTTTAATGTTACTATATTACACATTTTAAAGCTAAAATCATTAGTGCCGTGGTGTTTCAATGGTTTTGTCAGAATCACCCAAGTACTTTAACCCTCGTGCATCAGTTTTAAAACCTACACTTGGGTCAAAAATGTTCATGCCCAAAAACAAAATCATAAAATGTCCATGTGGGCAGATGATGGTTAACCAAAATATCTGGTCACACTGGAATATGATGCTTGCTAAACATCTGATTGCATTACACTGCCCTTGACATTACAAACTGATAATAAAATATTTTGTGTGTGTTTAGGGAGTGTTTTCAGTGACCTGTCCACATCCGGACATCTTCCTGGTGGCGCGGATCGAGAAGGTTTTACAGGGTGGAATAACTCATTGTGCTGAACCTTACATGAAAAACTCAGACTCTGCTAAGGTAACACTGCTGCCTGTCTGTGTGTTTGATGCTCTGATCTATATAAATCACTGGATTGCGCATAGAAAGCTAATGTAAGAGCGAGAAGTGAAGCCACCAGAAATGAATTGTTACTTTTGATATTATTTGCAATGTTTATGTTTTAATCAGGCAGGATAAGGAATTTATAGAAAACATTAGGCTTAGTGTGTCTTTTGCATTCTGTTGCAATGACATTGGTGTAATAAAGCAATAAGCCCCGCGAAGCAGTGGGTTACCAGTGCATTTTATAACAGCTAAGGGGCGTTGTTAGGTATGACGCGAAGCAGAGTGCCTAAAACCCCCTTGGCTGTTATAAAATGCACTGTAACCCCACTGCTTCGCGGGGCTTAGTGCTTTTATAAAACAGTTACTTCATATGGATACCAGGGTTTCATAAAATAAAACACAAATAAGTTGTAATTTTATTAGTACATATATTATTCTTCCACCAAACAAAGTAGTTCCTCAGAATCAAGTGTGGCTGAAACAGAGCGCAGTTCACAACCAACACAGACGCAGCAAAGACACAATGAAAATATAATTAAAGACTGTGGTGTTTATTTTAATAAATCAACATTCATCTAATTGAACTTACACATTAACATTTATATCGTGGAACTGTTGAAGTGATGATCAAATATGATTGGAAGCGTACTTAACTCTTTCCCGTCAGTGTTTTTTTTTTAAGTTGCCACCCAGTTTTAGTTAAATGCCTTCCAGAAAAATGATCTCAGGGAGATCAATAAACATAAATAAACATAAAATATATCAAATAAAAGAAGAGACCCCCGCTTTCAAACAAACAAAAAATGTTTCATCCTACCTTCATTTGTCCTCTTATCACCTCTCAAATTTTCAGCTAAATGCTAAGATAATTCCATTTTTGTGAATAACTTTTCTAAGAGATCAGATTTTGAGTGAATGCGTCAGTGTTTAAGTTGGGTAAGATCGCCATCTAGTGGATAATAGCGGGAAATACGGATTTGATTTATAGACTCCTCAGGGAGCGTTTTCTCTTTATTGATTAGATGACTCAACAATATTTATTGACATTTATCTGGATATCGCCATTAATTGTGCAATTGTAGAAAAATAAAAAATATAAAGACTGTGGTGTTTATTTTCAGAAATCAGTACGCAGCAACAGTCGCGCAGTGATACTTCTGTAATGCGGTCTAAACCGTGGGGTTATCGGGGTATTTTATCACAGCTTAGAACGCGTTTCAGAATGAAGGACGAGGTCGGGTCGTTTTATAAAGAAAGTTTTATGACATTAACCCCTTCAGACCCTGCATCCACTGAAATGGACATCACATATTTTGTGGTTCAAACTAATAAAAATGCAATTAACCAATTAAAATTAGGGAAAAATCAGGTCTGAAGCAAAGGTCAGCGTTATTTCTCTGTATAAGTTGTAAAGTAAAGAAGACTTATATTCTATGGCTATAAGCATAGTGGCATTAAAATTGGTGGTTGTTTTATATTACTGAATCAAATTTTAGTTTAACCATGGTTTAAAACGTTATTTTAAAGGGGACATATCATAAAATCTGACTTTTTCCATGTTTAAGTGCTATAATCGGGTCCCCAGTGTTTCTACCAACTTAAAAAATGTGAAAAAGAACAACCAATTGACTTAGTTTTGGTAAACTATTCTTTGCAAACATTTGAAAAAATAGGTAATTGAAATTTGGCTCCTCTTGTGATGTCAGATGGGGATCTTATTATGATAATCCCGCCCCTTAATCTGCACTATCCAACCCCAGCACTGCCATTTAGGTCTGATAGAGAGAGAGAGAGAGAGGCAGAGAGAAAGAGAGACAGAGAGAGAGAGAGAGACAGAGAGATAGATAGATATATATATATATAGAGAGAGAGAGAAAATAATTACCAGCACAAATGAGTTTCAATTTCAACAAACCACCATTATGGCGATCAGTGTTTGCATTTCATCAGCTCATTTGCATTTTAAAACACACACCCAAAAAAGTAATATTTTTGCTCACACCTACAAAGTGGCAATTTTAACATGCTATAATGAATTATCTATCTTAAAAGTCTTGTGAAATGCCCCCTTAACTGTTCCAAAATACATGTTATTAAAGGCGGGGTGCATGATTTTTGAAAAACACTTTGGAAAAGGGAGTCGGGCAGAGACCCAAAACACACTTGTAGCCAATCAGCAGTAAGCGCCGTGTCTACTAACTGACATCATTGCCTGGGTTGCGTATGTGTGGGGCGGGTCTATCAAAAGAAGGTCCAGATTTTATTGGGGTAGCCCAATACGCATTATACTCAGTTATGGTGACTAAAGAGATCATTTTATTCTGGGTGTAATATTGTTTAAATGATGTGAGATGTCATTTGAAATTATACACTTTACAAACATCATAACAGAAATGATGAAAGCTTTAATAATATTATTTTCTCTGGTGTCTCCTCAGAGCGCTCAGAAGGTTTTGAAGAACGCTAAGATGGCCTGCAGTCGGCTGGGTCAGTACCGCATGCCATTCGCATGGGCTGCTAGGTGAGATTTCATGAGAATGTTGTTTCGCAAACTAATTCACTACAGGACTTATGCACGTCACATCTGCTAACACATTGCTGTCGCAGATGAGCTACAGGAACACTCCTTTTGTGTTTTGTTCTGGTAAACGGGTGTTCATTTATGTTTCTCTTTCCATCGGGACATTACATATGTTGCTCCGCAGGAAGTGTGTGCGTTTATGTGTCTACTATTATCTCTCTTGCCCAGATGGAAAATTGCACAACACATCAGTCGGAAAGCTTTGTTCATCTGCGTGTCATCTCTTTCTCAGGCCTTTGTTTAAGGACACCTCTGGGACGGTGGATAAGGTCGCTCGATTCTCCGCTCTCTACAGACAGGACAGCAACAAGCTCTCCAATGAGGACATGTTCAAACTCCTCGCAGACTTCCGCAAGTCAGTCGCTCCTCACGCCATCCAATAATAATAACTGTATTTACACAGTGTTAAATATTTCAGGTGTTTGTGAAATGTCCTGGCATTTTCTCTGTGTCGAAATGCAATAGTCTCTGTCGAGCACTCACACTTGTTTATTTTCCCTCCTCTGTGTTTGTATCGTGTCTCAGGCCAGAGAAGATGGCCAAGCTGCCGGTGATTCTGGGTAATTTGGATGTTACGGTGGATAATGTTGCACCAGATCTGACCAGTAAGAACACACTTACTGTAAATACACACACATACACCTGCAAATACAAATACTGTATTCTGCTAAACTCTCATGCTGCAGAATGGAGACTCCAGTTGTTATTTATTATGTTTTGATTGGTTGACTGAGGTCACTTGCTTCTCACTAATTGGCTGCTCTTTGATCTCTTTCCTGCGTTTGTGTAGATTGTGTCACCTCCTCCTATCTTCCTCTCCGTCAAACTGATGGTGTAGACCGGGGTAAGGTGGCGTTTGAGGTTGAGGAGTTTGTGCCGTCCATTGCCAGATTTTCTCAGCCCTTCACAACTTACAACAACCACCTGTACGTTTATCCACGACAGCTGAAATATGACAGCCAGAAAACGTTCACCAAGGTAAAACAACACTCAACAACTCTGAATTCATTAAGGCCTATTCAAACACATTAAATTAAATGATAGCGTGTAAAACCAGTGAGTGTGTTGTTCCCGCTCCCTGGGATGCAGGAAATTTTAGAGACATTATTTAAAGGTCGAAAAACTACATAGTGTTGCTTTAATGGCATCAGTTTTAAGAAGGTTGTGGTCCTAACAGTATTGCCCGTTGAGTAAATCAGCTTATTGTTTTGTCCACAAATCAAGTGGCTTGTCATAAATGAGTAAAAAATGAAGAAATAAATAAATGAGTAAATTATTGCCCTGCCCCCAAACACTTTTGTGTATCTGCAATCTCTCAATAGGGTATATCCCCCAACACTATTGAAATCTATGCTTACACATTCCTGGCTCATATTGGATCTATGCCACATGAAAGAAAAAATCTGAATTGAGTCACTTTAAACATGCATTGTAAATGCGGCATAGACAGCGTTTACTACCTGCCATACACACTACTCCAGAGTTTTTGATCTTTGTAAATGCTGCAGACCCAGTTGTAGTTGGGGTTGCACTGCAGTTTAGACGGACCTACTCTAAATACAGACATGTGCACTAATGTAAGCAGGGCCTAAAGCTTTTAAGGTGGGTCGGTTGAGTGTGTTTCATATTTTGCTCTTGTGTCTTCAGGCCAGAAACATTGCTCTGTGTATTGAATTCAGAGACTCTGATGAAGAGGACGCACAACCACTACAGGTATACACACACACACACACACACACACACACACACACACACACACACACACACACACACACACACACACTTAACATATTAAACATTTATCAATAATAAACCTAAATATAAACTATACAGTATAGTAACAGTTAAAATGTAAGAATCACTTTCTTTATTTCTCTTTTTTTTATTTAAACCATGTGACACAGAATAACACAAATGTAACAGTGGGAAATCCTAAATAAATTGAAAGGTTATATTTATTTGGTTATATTTTAGTTATATTTGATTATCTTCAGTGTTTTTGTCTAGAAATTTGTCTAGGGTTTTACTCTGTAATGATTAGTGATTCATTAGGTTCATTATCTATTTTGGATTCCTAAGATTTTTCTTCATTTCTCAGTCCAAGTCTTCTATTTAATAAAAAATAAATAAACAAAATATTAATTTTATAATTAATTAAATAATGCCACATTTATATTTTTCTACACATTACTCATTTGAAACATTCAGACATGCACTTTCAGATGAAAAGGTTTTCAGGATCATGACAAACATTTCAGTTAAGTTATTATAAACTTTTGACTGGTAGTGTATAATAATAGGGCTGGGCGATTCGTCCCCATAAAAAAATCTTAGATTTTTTAATAAAAAACTCGATTTACGATTCGAATCGATTTTTTTTCCCCGCCCCCATTTAAAACAAAATAATTGCAAACTGTATATATTTTTAAAATACATATTTATTATATTTAATTAAAATGCATCAACAAAAAATTGGGAAGGAAGGAAGATTTGGAGGATGCAAAATGTATGTTTCCCACATATCTGAAATTTACTTGTGGTGGTAGCTGGTGAAAAGGGCAATCATTATAATCCTCCGACAAAAAATGGTCTACTATACATGTGACACAAAACTAATAATGTGTGACACAACACAATACTTTGAATTATTGAACATTAATATTAATTTCACATTATAGTTCATTAATCTAACCACCCCAAACTTTCTTTGCCATAAGCTGACACTGTTTGTCAAAGCACCACAAAAACACTTACTGTTTTTGCACTGATATATGAAGCAATTAGACCCCTTTTATCAAACTCAATATAATACTATACTATGTACAGTATATTAATAGACAGTGCAGGTTTATAGATTATAAATGTGACTGATGTTATAATGGTAATCATTTCTAGTTGATTAGATAGGCACTTTTACTGCTTCTGCTTTCTATTTCTCTTTTGCCGATTAAAATAGCTTAATCCACTCATTATTTCAGATTTAAAAGTCTACTTGCTGTCCCGGTGACAGTTGTTATCACCATAGAAACCGGAGGCACGCTGAAACTGCACTCGAGCTTTAGCGCGGTAGCGCTTACGGCCGTTCTCCGATCGACTCTGGTTTTACACACATTAATCATACTTGGGACCCAAAGTAATAAACTAGGACCGACCCAGACCAGACTGACATTTCAAATATAAACCCGGAACTGTACGGGTCCTCTCAGTGAAGAAAGACCTCTAACGTTAATGGTAAAACTCTGCTCAAGTTCAGAAACATGAAAGGATACAATGTGACACTGAGGTTGCTTCGCATCGCACCCAATTCATTGAGAAACAAAGAGCACGTGAACGCACACTCAACGGGAGAGACGTGCTTGCACGCAAAATGAAGCCAACTTGGATGCTATAAACACATATGCACATAAGCATATGCGACCATTTTGGTCGGAGTGTAGTTCCCTGGCTGCTCAGTTACCTCAGTATGTGCTGCAGTTGATCCAGATTGCCGCGCTGGATGATGAGTTTATGACGCGCTGGATGATGAGTTTATGACGCGTGCATCTTCACGGGCTCTCTCAACAAAACACGGGTCATCCAGTTGAGTTCAGAAAATACGGAAATTCTTAGTGATTTTTTTCCTGGGCGGGTCGCAATTTACCTGGGCGGAATGCCCAATAGAGCCTATGTTTGGGAAACACTGTAGCCTATGTACTGCGCTATACTGCAGAGGGGGAGAAAAAAATCTAAAAAAAATCGATTTTTTTAAAAATATGAATCGATTTGACCTACCAACTCGATTTTAAAATCAAATCGATTTTTTTCCCAGCCCTATATAATAATAATAAAAATAAAGTTAAAAAAGTAGGGGTGAGTGGGGCACAAACCAACGCGGTGGTAATTGAAACACAGCAACTTTACATATTTCTACAGGGCCAGGCAATCTGTGATTTTGGTCTTTTTCTCTTACTGTCAAAAGATCTCCTGTGGATTTGTGAAAAGTTTTGGTTAAAGAGCCACACAGATCCAAAATGTAAAATGACTTGTATTGCAGTGTGTCATGTAGCTGTAAACAATGTGCAAAGTAGTTGAACCAAAAAGTGCACGATTAATAAAGTGATTGGCTTCTAAAGTAGGGAGTCGACTCTGAATCGCTGAAACGAGTCGTCATATGGATTGAATCTCCTGCCTGTTGCATAATAATCTCCGCCTACAGCCTCGCCCGGGAGAAACGAAAACTATGACCTGCCCACACAGACACTTCAGCTAGTTAGTGTGTAAACATCATATCACCCTGTGTTTGCAGTTTGTGTTGTTTTCACTACCAAAGAATGAAGATATGAAGAATCAGTGGTTAAAATTACTTTTTCAAGGAGAAAAGATACCCATATGGTTCAGTACCCACTTTATTTGGAACAACATGCATCTCCTAATGGATGAATGTGTGGATATCTATCTATTATAGGCAGATATATAAACAATATCCACCAACAAACTAAACAAAATTTTCTAGCGTGTGTTACAACAAACTCTCTGTTTGTTTCAATGAACCCACCTATGGGGTAACGTTTGCACTCCTGTCACTTTCTGTGTAATTGTACGATAACGGTAGGTCCCACAAACAAACTTAAAGTGTTCATTTGTAGCAGAGGTGTGTGTGTGTTAATTGTGTAATAAAATTATTCATCGAACTTAAATATTTTTTTAATGATCGAGCCAAAGCCAAAAAGCATTACTTTGTGCCCTGCACTCCCCTAATATTATTTTAATAGCATATCGTATAAACTTTAGATGATATTGTAGGTGTATGGACACATTATTAAAGAAGACATTCAGCAGATGTGTGGTCACAAATTTGAGTTTTTCAGCATTTTACATCTTTCAACATCCAATCAAAATTTAGAATACATTTTATAAATATTGACATATTCCAGTATTATATTGAACACATTGTATTGTTTTTTCATCAGTGTATTTATGGGCGTCCAGGAGGACCTCTGTTCTGTAAGAGAATGTTTGCTGCTGTTCTCCATCACCAGCAGAACCCAGAGTTTTATGATGAGGTAAGATGTTTCTCTCTCTCTTTCGCTCACTCTCGCTCGCTCTCTGTGTTTTAATAAATGTTTTTCATCTGTTCAGTTTAAGATCGAGTTGCCGGCTCAGCTGACAGACAAACATCATCTTCTCTTTACGCTCTATCACATCAGCTGTGAAAGCAACAGTAAAGCCAGCACGAAGAGACGAGAGCAGATCGAGACACAAGGTGTGAAACCTCATTCATGAAGCTGCTTGTAAACCTCTGCATATGTTTTACTCGGTTAAAGACATTTGTGTGCTACACAATAGAGATCAACGTATTACAAGAACTGATGCTGGGACTACAGAACCACTCTTTTTCAGTGATCATCTGAATGCCTTTCATTGGTCAAATGGTTAGGATCACTTACAGTGCTTTTCCATTGCATAGTACCCGGGTCAGGTCGTGTCAGCTCACCTTACTTTGGCTTGGTTAGCTTTTCCATTGAGTTTAGTACCACTTCAGAGTGGGAGGGATTATAGGAATATCGTTACATTTGCGCTTCCTACTGCTGTACAAAAAGTGGAAGCAAGCATTTTTGGAATGCAGTGTTTCCAATACATTTATTTATTTGTCAGTCCGCCACAAAAACAATATCGACCAACCACATATAAATGTTTGCACATCACGTTTATTACTATACACAACTCTCACATGAGAGTTTCTGTACAAACATTCGTGGTGTCAGTCGACGCGCTCCACTGAACCTCATTTAAGTTGCAAAAATGCCGTGCATGCATGCGGACGTACGCATCGCGGATGTGCCGCTGCACAGATGACAACATGTTTGCTCTCGACAGAGCACACACAAACGGAAAACTAATCTTGCGTTTAGCAATGACACTGGTAGTGACGATTGTCTCAGACCAATCAGTGATCTACAGTGTTTTCACCTAAAATTTTAGTATCACCTCAGCTCGCTTGGAACCCCAACTGAGGTGGTACGAAAAAAAAAACGATTGGGTACTACGTACTGTACCCAGTGGAAAACCCCCCAAAAGTAAGCTGACCTAACCTGACCCGTGGGGTACACAGTGCCATTACTGACCAGCACTGGTAAAGTTAACAGGTACAATGTGAGACAATGGTGTACATCACGGCTAGTTAATTGGCAGCCCTCAGGCCAAATGCGGCCCTCCAATCATCTTTATCCGGCCCGCCGGTCATCAATATCAGCGTGGTTACTTTTACCTTTCAACTGTACATGACAAATGACGGCCAATAAACTGGAAAGAGTCGGAATGCGATGGATGTGTGCCAACCATCTGCGGGTGCGTAATTTTCAGATCCAATTTGAGCTTTGGGTGCATTCAAAAAATGTTAAGTTGTGGGACTGGTGTAGTCGCATGTGACACGTCGACCGGAAGTGATGTAATTCAGTGTTTTCCAATCAAAACACTGTGTGCAAGGTGAAAATTATAGATTTTTTTGTTTAACTTTATCAGTTACACTTGAATCCTTTAACAACCATTGATTACTGATAAGTAAATTATTAAGTACAAATATATTCGTAGATTGGAGGCTCTTGCATTGGAATGAGCTTCTTTCAAAACGACTGCCACTAGGGGCGAACTCCGACCAAATGTAGTGTACAATGGAAAGGCGGATTAGCCTATACAGTATATATGTAGAGTTTGATTCCTAAACGGCATTTAAAAAAAATGAGTTACCACCAAAATCAGTATTGTATCAGGTCAGTATTAAAAAGTAAGTTGTTAATTTACTTTTAAATAACGCTATGTTATTCTATCATTTTTTCTCCCTTTTTTTCAAAAACACGATAAACATCAGTCCTCCTTCTCTGCAGAATGCCATAAATCCACTCACAACTATTACAAATCATAATAAAATACAGTATATTAGGTTAAAATAGGGGTAAAACTTTGGCCCGCATCATATTTAAATGTATAATAATAATAATATATGATATTATATATAGTTGTTATAATATTAGTTGTAACATTAAAGGCAGGGTGCACACATGCACTCAACAGACACGTCTGCCCAATCCTCAATGGCAATGGTTTTAATGTCAGGTAGTTTGGGATTACAATTAAACTTTGACAAGATATTCTCTTGTAAAAAAATGTTTGTATTTCTAAATGTCTTTTTTCTGCATATTTCTATAAAAATATATTTTGGTGGGTCCTGAGATAGATTATACCTGTATAAGTGGCCAACGTAATGGGGGGGTAATGTTGGAGTTGGGAAATTTTCTCTTATTTTCAGATCAATGTTGACAAGTATGGGCTGACTGAACCATTATCATTATTACTGTTTTATACTCATTGAATCATTTATGGGGTTTTTTTGTGTGTAGTGGGTTACGCCTGGCTACCCCTGCTGAAGGACGGCAGAGTAATGGTGAATGAACAGCAGATCGCGGTGGCCGCAAACCTTCCTGCCGGATACCTGAGTTATCATGACAACAACGGCAAGGTAAGAGAGGGACGAGGGGTTTATACAGGACTAGTTCATCCTAACCTAACAGTTATTATAATTCTTACATCCTCATGTTGTGTTACAGCAGCACACGGGTCAAGAGCTGAAGTGGGTGGATGGGGGGAAACCACTGCTGAAAATCTCTACACAACTGGCGTCTACTGTTTACACACAGGTACACACACACACACACACACATACAAATCTATTCTATATGCTATGTAAGGAATAATTGATGACAGGCCATTGAATTATTAGAACATAATGCACACCCAAGGTGGCGTTGTGTCGTTACCGCATGTGTGCGTATTTTAAATAATTCAAAGGACAGGAGTCCATTATTTTGCTTATACCACGGTTACAACAAACTTTGGTGGTTATTTTAAGACGTTTTTCAGAAAAATATATAAATTATTTTTATATAAATATATAAATAAAATAAACTTAAAATTGAAACACATATCACACACAAAGACAAAAGATCAGTGCAATAAAGTGGAAATTCATACAAAAGATGATTTTAATAGTACGTTCACATTATAACGATAACTATAACGTAAACTATAACGATAACCATATTAGCATCAACATCACCGGACGATACCTTCAATGGCATTACCTCAAATTGAGTATTTCCTGCAATAAAAAATTGTTTACATGTCATTAAATGTATAAATATGCTGTACTTGTTGCATTTACACAGCATGTAACCCGCAGCTGCATTTCGCGTAACCTTAAACAGTGAATCTAGTTTGTGTAATCTAACATTAATATCTTCCCTTTGGGCGTAGTCAATGTGGTAGGGAAAAACATTACGTAGTCAATTTCACAGTAACTTCATCAGTGCTGGATACCTGAGGTCATTTTGTGTTATAGACTTCAGCAATGAGCTCCTCCACTGTCACTTAAAATTCAAATAGATGTGATTGGCTGTCAATAATTTATCGTTCATCAGGTGGGAATGGGGCAAATCGCTCAGAAAGTGATTCCAACGATATCGCCTATTGTATCTTTATCGTTGTAGTTCATCGTATCTTTATCGTTATACATTGTATCTATATCGCTATTGTTTAATATAAAATTATTTTTAAAACTATATTTTTATATAGTTATCTCATCAATTAAGAGAAAACGCTTCCCTGCTAATGACAAGTTTTTACGGTAATCTATATTTCCGCTATTTTCCACTAGGTGGTGCTCTTACCCAGCTTATAAAACACTGAAGCATCCATTGATCCAAAAACAGTAAAAACTTTTAAATATTTGCGAGGTACATATAAAGATAGCATGAAACGTTTGTTTATTTAATTTGATAAAATGTATGTTTATATATTTTTTACATTTATTGACAGAAATTAATTGTTTGTTCATTAGAAATGTTGATTATTTTATCCTCAGGATCAACACCTGGACAACTTCTTTCATCACTGTGAAAGTATTGCAGTCACGGGCCAATCAGGAGGCGAGCTGGTCAAATACTTAAAGGTACAGTGTGTGTCTGTGTTTCACATCTGTCTCACTATGAGATCACAGCACTAAAACAGATGTCAACAATGTAATGATTTATTGTGTGTTAGGATGAATTCACTCTCTTTTTCTCTGTTCTCTCTCTCTTTCTCTCTCTCTTTCTCTCTCTCAGAGTCTGCATGCCATGGAGGCTCACGTGATGGTGAAGTTTCTCCCCACTATTCTGAATCAGTTGTTTCGTGTGCTGATCATCAGTAGTCAGGAAGATGTTGCTGTTAATGTCACCAGGTCTGCTGTAATGCCTGACATCACCTCCTCTCATTCTCTCCTCTCATCTCTTGTTCTATTCTGTCTTTCCTTTGATCCACTTCTCTAAGGTTTGTTTATACTCGCGCTTTGCTACGCACCGCAAGCCTCTGCTGACCGCCCGTGCCCCTCAACATACAGATGAGGTGTTTATAGTTAACGTGCTCGCTATTTCACTATTCTTTGAAACAACAGGGGGCGACTCCAGTAATTGAGTCCAAAACCAACACAAAGAGGAGGATAGAAGTCGTCGTTCACTGAAACAACACTGGTACCTTGCTGGTACTTGAAATATCAGAGCCTGATATATAAATATGAGAACATGAATAAAACAACAATCTCTTAAATATGTCTATATTAAACATTAACATTTTATTAATGTTTTTACTAAACAAACAATACAGAAATGTCATGGTCTGTATTTTATTCCTCATCCATTGGTACATTTAATACAAATATAAGCCAAAAATTCTGAATCATATGTAAAAGAATTTGTGTTTTAAATGGCAAAGTTTTCATACTTTACTTTAATGGGACAATAAGTAGGATTTACCCCCATCTAGTGGTTGAATTGTATTTTGCATTCAAACGAGTAGTGCTCTCTACCGCCTAGCTTTTCCAAATGTGTGTTGCAACTATGGTAGCCGTTATATAATCACTGATCTCCTTGTCCGTTTCAGGTAGTTCATGTGTTCTGAATGAAAACTCCTTGTGGAAACGTGTTGGTAGGCAAGTGTTTTTTGTCCCTTTCTGCTATTATAGTTTATCAATACGGCGGAACGACATGAAAGCCTCCTTGGACTTACCGGTTCAATGTAAGTAAAGAGAAGAAATTCTAAGCTTACAAAGAAAGTCAGATCATTGGCAGAGGTCATTTCACAACAATGAGGACATATTTATGAATAAAGACATTGATTTTGACTAATAAAATACCTAAAAAAATACACATTGTCCATTTAAGAGTGTCAGTTAAATAGTATGTGCAAACTAAGGTTTGTTTTGCATGGGTCGAGCAAAGCAATCCGTCACAAACTTGTCTTACACACCTCCACGCGAAATGAGGTCTCGCACACCCAACACGCACGACCGCCCACTGCGCATTGACATCATTTTTGTGGCACGCTCATGCGGATGCGTAGAGTATAGACAAGGCCTAATCCTCTGCTCCTCTCCTTTCTTGTCTCTTGTCCTCCTCTCATGTGTTTTGCTCTTTTTTTGTCACTTCAGGGTGATGATCCATATCGTGGCTCAGTGTCATGAAGAGGGTTTGGAGCGTTTTTTGCGTTCCTATGTAAAGGTGAGTAGTGTTACATTCTGTGATGTTGGAAATGTTACAAAAGGATCGATTGAGGTTGAAATATCGATCTAATATTGTCTTCATTAAATACCAAATGTGTGATCAGTCGTTGAGTAATGGGACATTTATTGTGTTTATGTGTTAAGTATGTACTGAAGGCTGAGACCAATCTAACCGACTGTAAAACCCTTCACGAGGAGCTGACCAAAGCCATGACTACCATCCTCAAACCCTCAACTGATTTCCTCACCAGTAATAAACTGATGAAGGTGTGAAGATAGGCTTCAGTTCTGCACTACATCATCTTTTAAAGTTTTAGATCGATGATGTATAGATGTATTAACAGCAATCTGCTCTCGTCCTGCAGTACTCCTGGTATTTTTTCGAAGTTTTAGTAAAGTCTATGGCTCAGTATCTGATCGAGACCGGCAAGGTTAAGGTGAGTAAACCGATTACGCTATTGCATTCGAACTGCTGTACTGAATGACCATTAAATGTTTTGTCCTTTGACCCCTGACAAGATGTCCAGAAACCAGCGTTTCTCTGTTTCGTTCTGTCACGCTGTGGAGACTTTAGTGACCATGCTGATGCCTCACATCACTCAGAAATACAAAGACAATCTAGATGCCACGCGAAACGCCAATCACAGCCTTGCTGTTTTTATTAAGGTGAGCAATGCCCGCCTCCTGTGATTGACAGCTCAAATCAGCCAATCCTGGACACATTTGGTAAAAGTAGAACATTCATACTCCTAAAAGTTGGACATAATCTGTCACATGCTATCTTGAATCAGAGAAACTAAGGATGCACAATATATCAGTGATTATACTCTTTACTATTTTACATGTCAGATACTTGACCAGAGCTTTCCTGTCAATGATGTTTATCAGATAATAATAATATAAATGTATAATGTTGACCATTACAGAAGTTATCATCCATAACATCTGATGTCTTATTCCATGTGGGCTTTGTTTTCTCTAGCGCTGTTTTACCTTCATGGACAGAGGGTTCGTCTTTAAACAAATCAACAACTACTTTAACTGCTTCATGCCTGGAGACTCAAAGGTAATTCTGTCCTTTTGTAGATACACACATGCCACATTCGCACATGCACACACATACATCAACACATGCACACACAGACACACACGCACGCACGCACGCACGCATACACACACACACGCACACACACATAGATACACACATACACGCACGCATGCATGCATGCACACACACACTCACGCACACACACCGACACACACACACACACAGATACACACACACAAACACGCAAACACCCACTCATGTGCACACGCACGCATGCACACACACAAGCACACACAAACACACATGTACACACTTATGCGCACACACACACACACTCACTCACGCACACACACATGCATACACACGCACGCGTACACACACACACACTCACGCACGCGTACACACACACACACATAGATACACACATACACGCACGCATGCATGCACACACACACTCACGCACACACACCGACACACACACACACACACAGATACACACACAAACATGCGAACACCCACTCATTTGCACACGCACACACACACACGCACACACACACACACACACACACACACACACACACACACACACTCACGCACGCAAACACACATGTACACACACACACACACACCCTCGTACACACACGCACACACTTGTGCACACACAAACACACATGTACACACTTATGCGCACACACACACACACTCACTCACGCACACACACATGCATACACACGCACGCGTACACACACACACACTCACGCACGCGTACACACACACACACATAGATACACACATACACGCACGCATGCATGCACACACACACTCACGCACACACACCGACACACACACACACAGATACACACACACAAACACGCGAACACCCACTCATGTGCACACACACACACACACACACACACACACACACACTCACTCACGCACACACGCATGTACACACACACACACACACACACACCCTCGTACACACACGCACACACTTGTTCACACACACACACACACACTCACGCACACACATGCACGCACGCACACACACATACATCACAAACACACATGCATAAACGTGCACACACACCCACACACACTTGTGCACCCACATACACACGCACACACTCACGCACACACACAAACACACATGAACGTGCACACACTTTTACACACACGCGCACACTAACGCACGCGCACAAACACACATGCACGCACACACACACACTTGTGCACCCATGTACACACACTCACACGCACACACACACACACACACACACACACATACAAACACACATACAAACACACATGCACGCACACACACATACATCACAAACATGCATACATGTGCGCACACACGCGCGCGCACACACACACACACTTGTGCACACACGTACACGCACGTTTATGTGGTCAAAATGTTCATGGAGATTTTCATGGTGTTCAGTCTCTCTCTCTCTCTCTCTCTCTCTCTCTCTCTCTCTCTCTCTCTCTCTCTCTCTCTCTCTCTCTCTCTCTCTTTCTGTGTCTCACTCTTAGACTCTGTATGAGTTTAAGTTTGAGTTTCTTAGGGTGGTCTGTAATCATGAGCACTACGTCCCGCTCAACCTGCCCATGCCGTTTGGGAAAGGACGGATCCAGCGCTTTCAAGGTGAGAGTCTAACTGTTATCATTACTGAATAAAGAGACCTGTACTATACTTACAGTATTCATTCTCCCTCTCTCCGTGTGTGTGTCAGATCTTCAGCTGGATTACACACTCACAGAGGATTTCTGTAGGAATCACTTCCTGGTTGGGCTCTTACTAAGAGAAGTGAGTGGAGCTCTACAGGAGTTCAGAGACATTCGTCAGATTGCTATACAGGTGCTGAAGAACCTGATGATCAAACACGCCTTTGATGATCGCTACGCCTCTAAGGTTAGCTGCAGATGTTTATGTTTACTGTACTCTATCTATCTAATATCTAAGAAGATGTTAACCAATAATTGTGAATGTTATTGATGTCTAAAGAGCTCAACAACAGCACGTTTCTCTAACAGTGTGATTTTAACTTCTTACATTCATTTGTTTTTGCATTTAAAAAAAAAGAATAAAAATAAAGCTGTGGAGAAAAAAAGGCTGATTATAAACAACGGATGTATTCTCACCTACTTTATACAGTCTGAGCAGAATGTGAACAGGTGATTTGTCTTTCTTTTTAGGCTCAACAGGCTCGCTTGGCTACGCTGTACCTGCCTCTGTTCAGTCTGATGCTGGAGAACGTTCACAGACTCAACATCACAGACACGACGACGACAACGACTCCTGTTACAAACCACACTAATGGTGTAAGACTGCCACCTACAGGATGACTTCATGCTCTGCAGCATATACAGCTGCACAACATTTCATACACCCCATGTCATTTTGTGTACAGTAACTACTCAAACAATGTAACTTTAGAAAATAGTAAGGCTTTATCCTAAATCAATCAGATTGTACATCACAATAAAGCATGGATCATTTCAATAAGAGCTGCAACAACTAATCATAAAAATAATAATATTTTATAATAATTGATTATGAAATTCGTTGTCCCCTTACAGGACAAAAAGCGCAAAAGAACGCTGTTAATAAAGGTTTCAATTCGTCCTTTAATATAAGTGAGTTTGTATTTGTTAAATTGTTGTAGGTCAGGTGTTCATACAAATATTATTGAACCACAAGCATCTGTTTTAAAGTAAGGGGGGAATCCAAGTTTTTATTACTGTAACAACACTTATCACTTTTATATCATATGGCTTATTTATTTTGTTAATAACGAATAATGTTAATTCTCATCAAGTTCTAAAGTTGAAGATTAAAATGAGTTTATTAATCTGTGGCAAAATGTATTCAACAGCACATCCCTGAAGACTCAATATGTTTTGTTTATTATTATTTTGACATTTAACTCTTTCCCTGCCAGCGTTTTTTTTAAGTTGCCAGCCAGCGTAAGCATTTTTCATGATTTCACAAAAGTTTAATTCCTTCCAGAAAGTGTTCTTCTTAAAATATAGAAACATACAATATACCAAATGAAAAAACAGTTTCATCCTACCTTCACCTCTTTTAATCAACTCTCATATGGGTAGGTTTCTTCAAAAATACAAAATTTTGAGCAAAAAGCTGAGATAACTGCATTTTTGTGAAGGACTTTTGATAGAGATCAGATTCAGAGCCATCCTCAAAACTTACATGGACATACAGCTGTTTACCCAAGAGCGATACTTCTGGGTTTTATAAGTTACGCCACCTGGTGGATAATAGCAGTATTGCGGAAATACTCGTCATTGGCAGGGAAGCGTTTTCTCTTAATTGACGAGTTAACTTGTCAATGGCGTGGAAAGAGTTAAAGATGTTTTACTAGCTGCACAAACTTCTTTTTATTTAAGGCTTAAATATCAAAATCAAAAAGATTATAATAGTAAAACTTTGTAGTAGTGTGTGGATTACACTTTTAAAAGTACACCCCTACACGTGAATACCCTCATTTAGTGCCTTATTTAGCTAAAATAAGTGAAAAATCAAACTGAGTAATTATTTAGGTTTTTATCTGATTAGTTTATTAATCTGAAAAATACTCGTTCGAATAATCAATTTTGAAAATCATCATTAGTTGCAGCCCTAATTGTAGTGTAGTTTTGAGTTTGTAGCAAAAATAGTGCAGCACATCATTAAGTTAGGGTTATACCACGGGTGTGTTGAATGCTGCATTCTGATTGGCTGAGAAATGTTCTATGGGTGTTGATTATTTTTCTGTAAACCGCACACCTATCTTTTCAAATGTCTTAAAAATAGGCACCAGAGCAATGTTTGTGGTAATTGACTCCGGTCTTTTGAATTATTTGAAAATAATGCACTCCGCTTCGCGTCGTGCCGCATTACCACCTTGGTGTGCATTATTTTCTTATAATTCAATGGCCCGTCGTCAATTATTCCTTACATAATGTACAGGCAGCAGGTTGTTATCACAGAAATAAACCCCCAAAAGTGTGATCAGGGAATAAATGGGATTATTTTGTGATAACAAACGGCTGCAAGTACATTATACTGCTAATTACACAGATATTTAGTTAATAAGAAAGGTAATAAAAATTAAATATTGATTTGAAATATTTTATTTACTCTTTTTTTAATGAATGCAAACCTTTCATTAGGAAAACTTGTTTACTTTTGGTTTTAAGATTAGACAAGGCTTTCAGATGTCACAAACACGCTATTTTGTTTAATCATTTGTAAATATAATGCTGGATATGTTATTAAAATATATTTTATATTTAATTTTGTGTAATATTAAACTGTACCCTTCAAAATTATTTGCAGCATTAGGGTTACTGTGTGTTATTAGTTTTTAGCGGTAGTTATCTGACAATACATGTTGCGACTGGCCAATCGGAATCAAGCATTTTAGAGAGCTGTGTATAAAATGTATAAAAACACTACAGTTAATCTTGTGTCACACATATGCTTTTTAAACATCATGACATTATTTATCTTAATACATTTCCTGTTACTTAGTTGGTAGTTAACAAAACAAAGTTCATGGGCTCAATCCCAGTAAACACACAAACTGATAAAGGAAAGTTAAAGATTGAATGCTCTGTAAATCATTTTGGATAAATGCATCTGCTAAATGCAAAATATTTTAAGTTTATTTATTAGTAAATATTCATCTGCACTATTTTTTCAATAAGGTAAAGTGACAGCACACATAAGACAAATAATGTAAAATACATGACAGAAAGTATGGTATATAAAATACTGCACATTTATCCTGACGTGCTGTTAAAATATTTTCTCTCAATCTTCAGAATGGCCGTGAGGATTCTGTCACAATGATGACGCCTACAAAAAATTTGAGCAATGTGATGGACAACAGCTTGAACAAAGAGCCAGGTGTGACTTTAAGAGAACAGAAGTGATTTAACAAATATATATCTAGAGTATCTTTATATAAACTATTCAAACAGTAGTGTTTGTGAGATGTGATGTGTGTTTGTTTATTGATGTGATTTGTGTTTTGTGTGCGTCAGCCTCTCCTCACACTCCTCTAGTGAACTCTGTACGACACACGGACTCACGTGGTTCCCTCATTAGGACAGATTCAGGAAACAGCCTATCAGAACGCAGCATTGACAAACTACACCCCCTGGACAAGGTACTGCTCAGTCACATGATTTCCTTCAAAGTGTGTGTGTGTGTGTGTGTCAGTGTGTGTTTAGGGTTAGCAAGTTTGTGTGAAGGTAAGATTGTGTTTATGTTAACCAGTGTTTGTCTTCCTGCTGTCCTGGAATGAAGCAGGAAGGTTTCACACGCTGTCACTCGGCCATCTTGCTGCGTTTCTTTACTGAATCAGAGGAGACGGAGCTTAAACGACAGACCGTGGACTTCTCTCTGATATCTGAGCAACATATAAACCCTACACAAGTATTATATCACCTCTGACCCCTGCCCTTTATCACTCACCGTTCACCTTTGACCCTACACTATTCCAGTCTGCCAAGATAACTGTGTGTGCTTGTAACTTTATTGATCCAGTATTCTGCCATTCCTGTTGGACCCCTAATGCTGCATGCACACCACCAGCATCCTTGTCACTGTGTGTTTGGGTGGTGGAATTAATCATTTTTGATTTTTGATTGAAACAATGACAAAAACAAGATAATGGATGATAAAGCAATTATTGTGCCGCATTCTGTTTCTGTCCAATGTCAGATCATTAAGTAGTAATCCTGTTTATATTTGTAAATCTGAGCCAAACTATCCCTCACGTTTAAAATATAAATCGTGTGGTGCTGAAGAAGAACGTGCTGGGTGTTCTTGTCAATGTTGTGTTGTGGTAAATGCATTAGTGTAGAAACAGAAGAGTAGATCAGTGTAGATTTATACCACTGCTCTGTCTTGTCTGTCATGTATGACGGTGTTTTACTGCCACCTAGAAAAAAATAATAAAGTCAAAATTACGAGAATAAAGTCGAAACGTTTTGAGAATAAAGTGAAAATATTTTGAGAATAAAATCTTAATTATGAGAATAAAGTCATAATCATGAAAATAAAGTCTAAATGTTTTGAGAATAAAGTCAAAATTATGAGAATAAAGTGAAAATATTTTAGGAATAAAATCATCATTATGAGAATAAAGTCATAATCATGAAAATATAGTCAAAATGTTTTGAGAATAAAGTCAAAATTATGAGAATAAAGTCAGAATATTTTGAAAATAAAATCATAATTATGAGAATAAAGTCATAATTATAAAAATAAAGTCAAAACGTTTTGAGAATAAAGTAAAAATTATGAGAATGAAGTCAAAAGATTTTGAAAATATAATCATAATTATGAGAATAAAGTCATAATCATGAAAATAAAGTCTAAATGTTTTGAGAATAAAGTCAAAATTATGAGAATAAAGTAAAAAAGGTTAAGTATAAAATTATAATTATGAGAATAAAATCATAATCATGAAAATAAAGTCAAAGCATTTTGAGAATAAAGTCAAAATTATAAGAATAAAGTCAAAATATTTTGAAAATAAAATCATAATTATGAAAATAAAGTCATAATCATGGAAATAAAGTAAAAACGTTTTAAGAATAAAGTCAAAATTATGAGAATAAAGTCAAATAATGAGAATAAAGTAAAAATATTTTGAGAATAAAGTCAGAATATTTTGAAAATAAAATCATAATTATGAGAATAAAGTCATAATTATAAAAATAAAGTCAAAACGTTTTGAGAATAAAGTAAAAATTATGAGAATGAAGTCAAAAGATTTTGAAAATATAATCATAATTATGAGAATAAAGTCATAATCATGAAAATAAAGTCTAAATGTTTTGAGAATAAAGTCAAAATTATAAAAATTAAGTCAAAACGTTTTGAGAATAAAGTCAAAATTATGAGAATAAAGTAAAAATCATGAAAATAAAGTCTAAATGTTTTGAGAATAAAGTCAAAATTATGAGAATAAAGTAAAAAAGGTTAAGTATAAAATTATAATTATGAAAATAAAATCATAATTATGAAAATAAAGTCATAAACATGGAAATAAAGTCAAAACGTTTTAAGGATAAAGTCAAAATTATGAGAATAAAGTCAAATAATGAGAATAAAGTAAAAAAATTATGAGAATAAAGTCAGAATATTTTGAAAATAAAATCATAATTATGAGAATAAAGTCATAATTATAAAAATAAAGTCAAAACGTTTTGAGAATAAAGTAAAAATTATGAGAATGAAGTCAAAAGATTTTGAAAATATAATCATAATTATGAGAATAAAGTCATAATCATGAAAATAAAGTCTAAATGTTTTGAGAATAAAGTCAAAATTATGAGAATAAAGTAAAAAATGTTGAGTATAAAATGATAATTATGAGAATAAAATCATAATCATGAAAATAAAGTCAAAGCATTTTGAGAATAAAGTCAAAATATTTTGAAATTAAAATCATAATCATGAAAATAAAGTCAAAGCATTTTGAGAATAAAGTCAAAATATTTTGAAATTAAAATCATAATTATGAGAATAAAGTCATAATTATAAAAATAAAATCAAAACGTTTTGAAAAAAAAGTCAAAATTATGAGAATAAAGTAAAAATCATGAAAATAAAGTCTAAATGTTTTGAGAATAAAGTCAAAATTATGAGAATAAAGTAAAAAAAGGTTGAGTATAAAATTATAATTATGAGAATAAAATCATAATCATAAAATAAAGTCAAAGCATTTTGAGAATAAATTATAAGAAATTATAAGAATAAAGTCAAAATATTTTGAAAATAAAATCATAATTATGAAAATAAAGTCATAATCATGGAAATAAAGTCAAAACGTTTTAAGAATAAAGTCAAAATTATGAGAATAAAGTCAAATAATGAGAATAAAGTAAAAATATTTGGAGAATAAAATCATAATTATGAGAATGAAATCATAATCATGGAAATAAAGTCAAGGGTTTTTACATCAAAGTAAACATTATCAAAATAAAGTCAAAACGCTTTGAAAAAAGTCAAAATATTTCGAGAACAAACTTGTAATATTTTTAATATTGCACAGAATTGCAGGTAATATTGTTGTTGTAGCTTCTGTAAGCAATGAAGGTGGATGATTTATTTAAATCCTATCCTAAAGAAATCCTCCGTCTGATATGGCAACCAGTGGTCGATGCCAAGGATATTGATGATTGGATACATTATGTGTGTGTATTCGAAGAGGATATGTCATTTCTTAAGAGAATATGAAAATGATAATTAAAGCAATAGACCCTGAAGGAGTGGAACACCGGCGCGCTCGACATCTCCAGCGTCGCCAGTACTTCAGCCAAGGTCCGAACGTGCTGTGGCGTATGGATTCATGGTTTTTATTTTATTCTCAAAATTGAATTTTTTTTCTAGGTGGCACTAAAACACCATTGTAGTCATGTCTTGTAGGGAGAAAGAAACCCAATGAAAATGATGCCATCATTTACTCACCCTCAGGATAAGTGGAACAGGATAATAAACCATATGACTTCTGTTGACCTCCAGATGTATTTTAAGCAGATAAAAAGCTTCACTGTGCTGCTGTTCTTAATTCCTCTGTGTGACTCAATTTAATTTGTGTTTCTCTGAAAATCTTGACATTGGCCCCGATTCTCTTCTCATAGACTCTGTACATCTCTGCCAGGATGATTGTCAGTGAATCATTTTCATATAAAGGCTTTGCTGTTATAATACATTTGGCTCGAAATCTCCAGTTACCTTTAAGTGTAATTACTTAAAACCTAAAAACTTTAATCGTTTTGTAAAGCATTGGAAAGAAATCATATGGGTGAGTAAAAAGTAGCAGATTTTTCATGTTGGTTTTTGTGTGTGCTGTGTGTTTGCAGTTGTGTGTGTGTTTCTGCCATCAACAGATGTGTGTGTTTATGTGTGAGCATATGTTTGTGTTTGTCTTATGTTGTTGTGTCTCTCTCAGCATCATGTCGCTGGAGTTCTGAGCGGCTCTTTGCTTCGCTATGATAAACTGGATCAGTCTGAGGTGAAGAACATGTTAATGTGCTTCCTGCATGTTCTCAAGAGCATGTCTGAAGGTACACACCCACACGCACACACACATGTCCTGTGATCTTACTAGTTTTTGTTTAAGGTCTTATTTGTTTGTGGTGTGTTGGTTAGATGCTCTGTTCAACTACTGGAATAAAGCTTCACCCACAGACCTGATGAACTTCTTCAGTCTTCTGGAGTAAGTGATGACTACATACAAACACACATTACACACGTCACACACACGCAATCACTTATGTCTCTTTGTGTATTTGTCATGTGTTTCAGAGTGTGTCTTCATCAGTTCAGATATATGGGGAAGAGACACATCGCCAGGTAATGTGATGTGTGTTTAGGGTTGCAAAGGGGCGGAAAGTTCATGGTAACTTAATCTGGGGAATTTTGGAAATATTTCAAATTGGAACTTAATGGAAATGTATGTGAATTTACAGGAATTTATTGGAATTATTTGGAAATGTAGGTAAATTTATATGAGGGTCAGTGACAAAAACGGTTTGGCAAGACGAGAAATTCAAAAATCTTTAAAAAAAAAACTTGTTTTAAAAGCATGCATCAGTTTTATTTTAATGCACATATTGTATTTATGTTGATTTTATGAAATAAAAGAAAAAAAATTCCATCATTTCTGTAAAAGTTAAGACTGATTGGACCTGAAAATGTCAAATACTTGCACCAAAGAATGAGAAAAAATAAATATTTTACCCACCTAAATATTAATAATATATATATATATATTTTAAAATATAATTTTATTAGTTATTTCTAATTGTAAATTTTAATGTGTTTTTGTAATATTTGTTCTGACATATGCTAAAAACAGATCTGTTTTCTAAATAATCTTTGACAAATGATGTAAAAATGTATGTAAAAAAATCATATTACACTAACCTAAATGATTACATTTTATTCCACATTTTTTATGAATATATTTATATTTTCATTAAAAAAATACTTACACCAATTGACACAGACCAGTTACACCACATTGACATTTTCGCAATTATCCCCCAAATATTCTTTCAAAATGAAATAAAACCAGAAATTTTAGACTTGGTCCCCAAAAACGAGAATGTATGCAAGTAATCTGCAAATTTATTTTGAAATTTTAACCCTTTAACATTTAATTGAACCATACTGACACAAAATAATTAACCTCATGTCATTGGCCCAAAAACTATATCATATACAAACATAAATAAACATTTTGTTTGGTCATAAGCAGACATGCATGCAAGATAATACAAATTTTGAAAAATCCAGATACTTACGCTCACCAAGCCTGGATTTATTGGATTAAAAACCCTTCAGAAATCATTATTATATGAGCACACAGCACAAAAAAGTTAGGGTTAGGGTCACGTAAATTACAAATGTGTGTAATTTACGTGAATGCACGCACTGATGGACATTTGGACATGCAGGGGGTGTGGCCTCAATGGCCCTTTAGTAAGCAGTGTGCTGTGTGCATGTGACTGAAGAATGTGCAGGAAAGAAATTCAACTCATTGCATTAAATCTTGTCGTTGTTTCAAACAAAATTATGCTGCAAGATTTTTTTTAACTACATTTAAGTTCCCTGTTATATTCTCTCCAAATTCCCAGTTCATTCCCAGTTCATTCCCGTTAATTCCCATATATTCCTGTTAATTCCCATGGAAAGTTTCCAGCCGTAAAAATGCCTTAAATTGTTCAACCCTATGTGTATTACATCATTACAGAATGAGTGTGTTTGATGTGTATTGATGTAGTGTGTTTGTTTGTGTTCAGGAGTTTGGAGGGATCAGGTCCGGTGGTACAAGAGCGACGCTCTCAGACTCTCCCTGTGTCCCGGGGCAGGACAGGACTCATGCATGCACGACTGCAACAGCTCAACAGTCTGGATAATTCTTTAACTTATAACCACAGTAAGTCACAAACACATCAATACATCATCAGCTTCATTTACTTTGCTTATTTTCTCATGGTCTGAGCACATGCTGCTGTTCTGAAGTCAGTGTGTCTCATTACTAAAAGCATTGATCTGCTCTTATGGCAGTCCCAATAGCAACACCTTTGTGTGTGTGTTTGTGTAGGTTACAGTCATTCAGATGCTGATGTGTTGAATCAGTCTCTGTTGGAGGGAAATATTGCCACAGAAGTGTGTCTGACGGTTCTGGACACATTGAGCATCTTCGTCATGGGCTTTAAGGTCAGACACCTTCATCATCCTCACCTGCCTCTACACCACAACAGTGTTTGTGTTGCTCACAAGTATAATGACTGTTTTTGTGTGTGTTAAGACTCAGCTCAGTCTAGATCACGGTCATAATCCGCTCATGAAGAAAGTCTTCCAGGTTCATCTTTGCTTTTTACAAATTAACCAATCAGAGACGGCTCTCAGACAGGTCATCACCTCCCTGCGCACATTCATCTACAAGGTGAGTGCAATCACAGATCTGTTTGGTTATGAACGTTCCTCAAGATATCTTCCATTGTGTTAAGCATAAAGAAAGACACTTATATCATAGGTTTATAACAACCTGAAGATCAGTAAATGATCACAATCATTTTAAAGCTGAAACTGAAATGCTGGTCAGCTACTGTGGGTCTAAATAGTAGTTACAATTATATTACATATAAAATAGTAAGTAGTATTTTTAGCAATCATTTTAAATAATGACATTTTCAGTGTGTATTTTTAATTCTGCGTTTATGGAAATACTTTTTGACTTCCATACTGTAGTTTTTGACATTTAATGATAGATTATAGTGATTATATGAAAGTAAGTGTTGGAAATATTTATCACCCAGTAGTCTTTCATTATCCATGATCGTTATCTTTCTCTGATATTAACTTATCGTACGCTCCCGAGACTGAGATGGACCGCGTCATCTCCGTGCAGCTTCCAAACCATACTCAAACACGGACACATACACTGCAAAAAATGACTTTCTTACTTAGTATTTTTGTCTTGTTTTCAGTAGAAATGTCTAAAAATTCTTAAATTTAATTAATGTTTTTTCTTGATGAGCAAAATGACCTAAGAAAATAAGTCAAATTTTTAGACTTAATTTTTAGAAATACAATTTAAGTGAATTTGTGCTTAAAACAAGCAAAAATACCTGCCTTAAGAATTTTTAGATATTTCTACTGAAAACTAGACATAAATACTAAGTAAGAAAGTCATTTTTTGCAGTGTATGCAGTATAAATGATTTCTCATACAAATGATTACTTTACCAGAACGTCAGGGCAGCAATTACTCATTTACGGGCCATTTACAAATGAGGAATTAAAAAGGTGCCGAAATGTCTGTAGGCACGTAGGCATGTGTGTTACAAAGATTTTTTTCCTTTAACTCTTTCCCCGCCATTGACGAGTTATCTCGTCAATTAAGAGAAAACATTTTCCTGCCAGTGACACTTTCCTGATGAGTTTTTACAGTAATCTGTAATTCCGCTATTATCCACTAGATGGATAATATAAAAAAACAATTTTTTTAACATTTATAAAAAACTGACTCAAAATTTAATTTTACAAATTTTAAGCTACGTGTATGTTTTGTTCATCATTCTGAATCTGATCTCTAACAAAAGTCTTTTACAAAAATGCAATTATTTCAGCCTTTTGTTTTTTTGAAGAAACCTAACCATATTTTTCCTCGTTTTGTTTGTTTGTTGATTGTTTGAAAGCAGAGGCTCTGTTCTTTCATCTGATATATTTGTATGTTTATATGTTTATAGAAGAACATTTTCCTGGAAGGCATTTTGTGAAACTTTTGTAAAAATCACAAAAAATGCTGACGGGCAATTTTATTTAAAAAGTCTGACAGGGAATGAGCTAACTGATAATATTATTTGCTCATAAATTCTCACCTTCCGTTAACCAGGCAATATGAGCATCCCTAATTTGGTGTAACGCAATGTGTTTACATGGTTTGGGGTAAAAAAGGCATTATTTTCTACATACCATACATTATTGTCGCTTCTATATGCGTGGATTTTTACAAAGCTCGTCTTTCTGAAAAGCGTGGTGCGTTCTGATTGGCCAGCTATCCAGTGCGTTGTGATTGGATGAAAACCTCAAGCGAAAAGTATATATACCTTATATTGATTATCCACCACATGGCGGAGACAATATTCTGCAAAAATAAAAGTTACACCTTCTTTCTTTGAGTAATACATTTGGGCGGAGTTATGTTCCCATGTAGTGACATAGATCTGTGCGTGTTTAAATGAGGCGTTTTAGGATGTCGTGGATGAGCCTTCACTTTTAGAAAGAATATCTCTTTTTGGGTTTAAGACGTTAATCTTTGTGACTTTACAGATCTTCCGTATGCACAAACAGCTTTTAACACTCCAAAGACAAACTTAAACATGAAATTGCATCATATGACCACTTTAAGTGTATTCATTTTTAATTATATTTAATATTTTAGTTTTTTATTTTAAATATTGAAGGCATTTTCGTCACTTTAGGTGGCTATTTTGTTTTGAGCCTTTATTAATTCCTGTTTCAGATGATGCTATTGCGTGTCAATCTTACAGATATGTAAGGAATGATTTGATTTAAATGAAGAAATAACATTTGTTTCCTCTTATGTCTCTCATGATGTGTATGTAGTTTCCATGCACATTTTTCGAGGGTCGTGCAGATATGTGTGCATCCTTCTGTTATGAGATTCTGAAGTGTTGTAACTCCACGCTAAGCTCCATCCGCAGCGACGCGGCTCATCTGCTCTACTTTCTCATGAAGAGCAACTTTGACTACACAGGACGAAGGTCCTTCGTCCGCACGCACCTGCAGGTAAAACATCATGGTGTTGTATCCAACAGTAATGAGTTGATGATGATGATGATGATGTAGTGATGTCACTGTGTCTTTCCTCAGGTGGTCATAGGTGTCAGTCAGCTCATCGCTGATGTCATTGGAATAGGAGGGACGAGGTTTCAGCAATCACTGTCTGTAATCAACAGCTGCGCTAACAGCGACAGAACAATCAAAGTCAGTTTCCTGTCGAGGACTTGCACACAGACATTTACACATACACGGCTGTTTACACGATCCGGTTCTCTCTCCTGCAGAACACGGCATTCCCGTCTGACGTGAAGGACCTGACGAAAAAGATCCGAACGGTTCTGATGGCCACGGCTCAGATGAAGGAACACGAGAGAGACCCGGAGATGCTGGTGGACCTGCAGTACAGCCTTGCCAAATCGTATGCCAGCACTCCTGAACTTCGCAAGACATGGCTGGACAGCATGGCACGGATCCACGTGAAGAACGGAGACCTCTCTGAGGTACACGCATGTCCTCTGCCATGTGTAGTATGTGTGCTTCATTTCTTTGGTTTGGTTCATTTGCTGTGTTTTGTCTTCAGGCAGCCATGTGTTACGTGCATGTTGCAGCACTGGTGGCAGAGTATCTGCGGAGGAAAGGTGAGACACACACAAACACACATGTGATGATGTCACAGTCATGTGATTATCACCTTTCTGTTCAAGTGTAGTTTGTGACATGAGCTTTTGTATTTTTGTGAAGTGTCACTGGGACATCTGACAAACGACGTTTATAACAATACAAGCGACACGAATCTGATATATCACAACATTAGATTTGAAGCACAAAACAACAAAAGTACAAGCTTCTGATGTAATGAATAAACTGTTGCTACAATAAAGCATTGTTAATGTAATCAAATCAGTTTGGGGTTTTATGATCGGTCCACACAGTTAGTATGACTGTTATTAAGGTTATTAATCTTAATGATGATAACACATCAACACATGATGAAGGATTGCTTTATCAGTCATATTTTCTCTCTCTCTCTTTTTGTGTTTGTCTCTGATAAAGCTCTTATTGATATAATATCACTCACATGTTACACTCCAAGATTCACAATGACTTTTCACCTTTTGTACCCTATAACATCACCAAATGACTGTCTTTATGTTATCATCAGTGGCGGACGGTGACTTTTCTTCTGAGGAGCGTGAATTCAAAATATGTGTTCGAAGTTTCATGTGTGCCCTATCATGTCAAAATATGTGTTAGTTACATCATGTCAACCTATGTGCATCATGCGTCATGTCAAACAATGTGCTTGCTGCACATGCATCAAAAAAGGTTTATGATCAAAGAGATGCTCACATTCACAAAACTTACAAGACATTCCCTTAAAGGTGCAGTGTGTAAATTTTAGCAGCATCTAGTGGTGAGGTTGGGAATTGCAACCAACGGCTTAGTCCACGGCTCATCCCTCGCTTTTGAAACGCATAGAGAAGCTACGGTAGCCGCCACCGAACAAACATGTCATCTTCGGAGACAACTTAGTAAAAAAATTGTCCGTTAAGGTCTTCTGTAGAAAAATGGCGGCACAAAATGGCGACATCCATGTAAGGGGACCGTCGGTGTATGTAGATAAAAAGGTCTCATTCTAAAGTAATAAACGCATAACGGTTCATTATGAAAGGTCTTTATACACCCCTGATAAAATAGTTTTGTATATTATTTTGCATTTTTGTCAAGAGATCCTTTTAAAAATTACACACTGCACCTTTAACACTAAACTCTGATTACACATAAGATTAAGCGAGTATCTGGGAAACACGAGCATCTTTTTTAACCCTTCAAAGCCGTCTGCAGCAAGCATGCATTTTGAAATAGATTTAGGTTCACATGATGCGCCGAACACATTTTGACATGACGAGCCACACGCATGACGGTATAAATACTTGTTGTGACTAGCTTGCATCGGCCGCCACTGGTTATCATTTTGTACATACTGTTTAAAATGAGACATAATGTGTTTGTGTAGGGATGTTTAAACAGGGATGCTCTGCATTTAGAGTGATCACACCAAACATCGATGAGGAGGCGTCTATGATGGAGGACGTTGGCATGCAGGACGTTCACTTTAATGAGGTTAATAACATTAATCATTTATATTTGTCATATAGTCATTTAGGAGATCATCAGAGATAATATTATAGCACAATAATAGACTGGCGTGAAAAACGTTATTAATGGCAACACACTTTCTTTGTAAATAACTGTATAGAGAAAACACCCTGTTTAATAACTGAGAGACTATCAGTGTTATAAACCAGCATGTCCTTGTGAATGCAGATTAGTGCTGTCTGATAGAGAAAGTCTTGATGATTTGTGTATGTGCTATCTCTCTGTTTTAAACATCAATGTCCAAGTACTTTTCTGTGTTGGGTCTATCTTGAATATTAATGTTTGTGTAGCTGGCCTTTATTATCAATGAAGCTTATCTCCAGAATGACTGATACTCAACCATCATGACTGCACTTTGACTGAGAGATAAAACACAAATAACAATAACGTTTTACAATCAACAAGCACAAAAAAGTCTGCAGGCCCTCTCAGGAAATATGACAGTATAGTAGAGATTAAAACAAATGCACTTGGTACAATCTCTTTTTTTAATATACATATAGTAACCTAAAAAAGTACGAATAAAAAATATTAAAAATCAAACCAGGTGGTCGTTGTATGTCCAGTAAAATCACTTGGAAGAAAAATGACTTTTTTGTATGAACATTTTTAAATAAAAGTTACTTTTGGGTCACTATATGTTATATATTAAAGGGGACATATCATGAAAATCTGACTTTTTTCATGTTTAAGTGCTACAGTTGGGTCCCCAGTGTTTCTATCAACCTAGAAAATTTTAAAAAGAACAAATCAGTAACTTAGTTTTGGTAAACCGTTCTCTGCAAGCATGTTGAAAAAATGGGCCGCTGAAATTTGGCTCCCCTTGTGATGTCAGAAGGGGATCTTATTATAATAATACCAGCCCTTAATCTACACTATCCAACCATGGCTCTGCCAGAGATCAACTCATTTGCATTTAAAAGGACGCACCCTAAAACGGCACATCTTTACTCACACTTACAAAGTGTCAATTTTAGCATGCTATAATAAATAATCTATATGATATTTTGAGCTAGAACTTCACATATGTACACATATGGGGGCACCAAACGTTTATTTTACATCTTAAAAAAGTCTTGTGAAATGTCCCCTTTAAAGTCCCCCTATACTTAATAATTTTATCAGTTAAATCTCATCTTTGAGCATCATAATAACGTATATAAAAGTTTTACCTGTCTCAGTAATTTCTTCATGCTTTCTTTAGCTTGAATGTAACTCTATACCCTTGCCTCATTAAGTATACGCAGATCTATGAATATGGAAATTAGTACCCACCTCTACTCAATCCCACAATTTGGAACATAGATATAAAAATGCAAATGAGCCCCAGCCTCCACTGAATTGCACCAGCTTGGAGCATAGATCTATATTAACATAGATGCTACTTTCAGCAGTTCCAGACACGTAGCTAATTGTTTCACACTGTATGTGTCAGCATCACATGCGGAGCTGAAGCAGCTGTGCTACAATCGTTTCAGCGTCTATGCGGCATCAATAGATAATATCTATGACTCAAACTACTGATCCACTCATTCAACTGTCTTGGTTGCATGTTTGTTTGCGTAGGAAAACAAGATGATTTCAAATCATGGGAATGTCTTTGGGATGGTGTTGAATGATGAATTAGCACATGGTTTGTCTTAAAGCATATTAAACACCACATAGGCATATAAACAACAATAAAAACTTAATTTTCACCACCGGGGGACTTTATTAATATGTGTATTCAGATCTTGTTTTCAAAGCTTGTGTGTGTTTGTCTGTTTGACAGGATGTTCTGGTCGAGCTTTTGGAAGAATGTGCTGATGGATTATGGAAAGCAGAGCGCTATGAGCTCATCTCTGACATCTATAAACTCATAATACCCATTTATGAGAAACGCAGAGACTTTGAGGTATGAGAGATAATAACACACAAAGATCAAAGTTACTAGACAAATCAGTAACATTCAGAATACAGGAATGAAACTTTAGAGAACTGAAGATGAAGTGTTTCTTATGTAAGGAGCAGTGAATACAGGACACACACTCGTGTGATACCTGTAGATTTAGTAATAAAATAGTGTAGATGTCTTTTGAGTAATAGTCAGTTGTTGTTTTTGTCTCATGCCAATAGTGTTACAATTCTAGTATTTCCTCCCTTCAAAAAACCCCACCATTGGTAGTATGTGCAAGCAGCTTATTAAAGCTAAGCGTCAGTAACCTGTCAGTGTTGTGTTACGTTTGTTGTCATGAAATGACGTTTGACCACCACTGCCAACCAAAATGTGTTTGTTTAACTTATTCCCCGCCAGCGTTTTTTTTTTTTTTTAAGTTGCCAGCCAGCACCAGCATTTTTTATAATTTAAACAAAAGTTGAATGTTTACGTTTAAAGTTTGCAGAAAATGTTGTTCTTTAAATATATAAACGTATAATATATTAAATGAAAGAATAGACCCTGTTTAAAAAAAAAAAAAACATACACAAAGTTTTTCCTGTTTTTGGATCAGTTGATGCTTCAGTGTTTTATAAGTTGGGTAAGAGCGGAAATACAGATTGCCGTAAAAACTCATCATTGGCAGGGAAGCGTTTTCTCTTAATTGATGAATTAATTGTCAATGGCAGGGAAAGAGTTAAATGTCTTGTGTGAACTTTTTATATGGTCCCTTATTCAGCATTTTTCCTATATTTAATTTGCAATGCTTCTGTTTACATTTATACTAGGGCTGGGCATAGATTAATCTCATACAAAATAAAAGTAATTTTTTGCATAATATATGAGTTTGTAATGTGTGTAAATATTATGTATATTTAAACACACACACATACATATATATATATATATATATATATATATATACATTTAGGAAATGTTTTATTTAAATATTGTTTTTTTATTTAAATATAATTTAGAATATATAAAAATATAAATAAATATATATACACATGTAAATGTTTCTTAAATACATACATAAATGTGTATTTATATATACATAATAATTACACACAGCACAAACTCATGTGTTATGCAAAAAATAACTTTTTTATTGTTTAATCTAGATTAATCTATGCCCAGCTCTAATTTATACATTTGACAGATGATTTTATCCAAAGCAACTTACAGTGCATTAAAGATATATTTGATCAGTATGTGTGTTTTCTGGGATTGAACCCATGAACACAATGATCTACCAATTAAGATACAAGGATTGCAGATTTTCACACAAATAAACCCCTTGATCATGTATTCTGACATCACCTGCTGCCTATAGGGATGCTTAGTATGCAGATACAACAATAAGATGTTTGTACAGAACTAGTAAACTCAATGGTTATGTTGATTGGTAAAAGTTGATTTTTTATCTTTGTTTGTGGCAGAAACTGGCTCACCTGTACGACACATTACACCGTGCCTACAGTAAAGTTACAGAGGTCATGCATACGGGCAAACGTCTGCTCGGGACGTATTTCAGAGTGGCGTTCTTTGGTCAGGTGAGACTATAACAGACTCATGAACACTCAAATCACTTCTCTATTCACTCACTGACTGCAGTTTGTTGTGCTTTAGTAACTATAGGACTTTTTTTATATTCATCTGTCATCATATTAATGGGACACCAGAGTATAAACAGACGGAGATTTTCATTTTTTTAATTAGTGAAAATAATGTTTTACAGTATAGTTGTTAGATTTCTCTCAAAAGTCTATCATATTTAAAAAGTTTATAAATAAACCCAATAAACTGGGTTTTATTAAAGGGGGCACCTAGACGATGAACACTTTCAGTTAAAATAGATGTGATTAATATAGTCTGAGACAATAGTATCTAGTCGTAACAGTATAACTCGCTGAGGGTGGAAACTATGGTAATGCAGGACTGTAGGTGGGTGGGGCTTTATCAATGTGACTTCACATTGATAAGTGAATCAAAACGGCTTGTCTAATGAGACTGCTTTGATTTAATGGGGATTAAAAGACAAGGAGCGGGTTGATTTTTTTTCTTTTACATTTTTTTTCAATTTAAAATGACGAAACCATTTCTAATGTTCAGCGTTATCTCTAGTGCTGTAGTAGATGATTACTTTTACCATAGTAAAGGCCGAGTTTTCTTGATGAAATCAGGGTTTGTGGTATGGACTGATGTGTGTGCATAGTTACACAACAGTGCATCTCATTTTAGTCGTCACATATATGAAATGATGTGTGTTTCTCTGATATGTTCTTTCTGTTGTTGTCCTCTTTTTGGTTTTAGCAATACCAGTCTAATGATCTGAACGAGGTAAAATGGACCGTGTTTAGTTTCAGATGTGTGTGAAAGTAACTATTATGAGCTTTGTGTGATCATTATAGCACAGGTTTAGTTTAGATAACCCCCCAGTATTTCCTAGTGTATCCCTCCTGTAACTAGATGAGTACTGAATATCAAGCAGGTATATGTAAGTTTTAAAATAGAAATATAAAAGATTTGTCTGACCTCACCTCACGTCAGATTCATTGAGAGCTGTTGTTTGTCAGTAGTTTCATTGTTTTGATTCAGATGTGTTTTGTTGTTTCAGGGCTTCTTTGAGGATGAGGATGGTAAAGAATACATTTACAAAGAGCCCAAATTTACCCCACTGTCGGAGGTCTCACAAAGACTCCTGAAACTCTATTCAGACAAGTTTGGAGCCGAGAATGTCAAAATGATTCAGGATTCTGGCAAGGTGAGACATTTCTATGTGCAAAATATAAGAAAGTTGCATTTATGCATTATAATAATAAAATAATCCCTATGAGTATTATTGCTCAATAAACTCTGCATTCACCTGTAGCATGTGAGACAGTAGCTCATATTATGAGAAATTTTTTAAGTTTTTTCAAACTGATCTGACAATTTATTTTTACAAGTCTGATTAAAGCAACACCAAAGAGTTTTTTTTTTTTACCTTAAAATAACATTTCCAAAAAAGTTTCAGTGGTTCATCCACTCAAAACAGGGTGAATGGCACTTTCACATTCGCTTTGCAGCCCTCTATCGGCCAAAACCGCACTAAAGAAGTTTCCAACCGTCGGGTAGTGGTCCTGTAGTTCGAGTGAAAACTACAAAAACTTGCTTTACGGCAGACCTACAATCCAATCAGAGCCAGCTGTGCTGCAGTATTTACGACAGTGGTAATGAACAATTACGCTTCTAACCTGTAGGGGGAGCAAAGAGCAATAAGTCTTTAGTGTTGCTTTAATAAAACAGGCAAATCCACTATACCTGTCAACCCTCCCGTTTTTCCCAGGATTCTCTGTATTTTACCTTTTTTTCCCGCCATCATCCCGTTTAAATAATTTCTGTCTTTTTTATTAAAAAAATCCCACTTGCTGTATTTGATGTTTGCTACATTATGAGCTTTGTGTGATCCCATTGAAACAAGAAGAAAAGCTTCCCGAGGATGCAAGTATACATACACAAACTCACACATTTGAATGATGCGTGTGACATGGTGTGCATTTTTTTGTAACTTTGCTTGAAGGGAAAAACTGCTATTTGTGCTTTAATACTTAACTCAGAAGGTGTTAAGGAATGCAACGTCTGCAACCTGTGTGTATAACAAGTGACTTGCAGATGCAAGAGGCATACAAACAATGATACAAGATATACACTGCAAAAAATGACTTTTTACTTAGTATTTATGTCTTTTTTTTAGTACAAATATTAAATCAAGATGTATTTAATGGCAGTGTATATCTAAAGAGTTTGTTGATGTAGTTTCAAATTATTATGTGATTGTCATTAAAGGGCACTAGGTGTTTAGACATAAATGTGTGTTGGCAGTGTGTGAACACAACAATCCTACAATGAAAAAAAGCAGGCTCATAAGACATGCCGCTCTCTTGTTAATGTGATGTCACACTAGCCCACGGCCGCTGACTGACTGTCCTGCTATACCATAGTTTCCGCCCTCAGCAAGTTATACGCTGTTTACCATATCTCAATAGTAAGATACTATTATCTCAAACTGTGTTCACAGGAATCAGATCTGTTTTAACTGAAAGTGTTTACTTGTAAGGGAGTTTAAGGTAAAATTTAAAGGTACAGACATTAAATCAGCGCGTTTTTGCTCCTGTCCAAATCGGGTAATTTTGCACATGCTATAATAAATGATCTCTGTGGGGTATTTTCAGCGAAAACTTTACAGACACATTCTGGGCACACCTGAGACTAATATTACATCTTGAATAATATGTTTCCTTTAGCAAATATAATGAAGCAGTTACTTTAACAGCACCACTTGCTAACCTGACAATCCTATAGTTTGAGGTTATGATAACATCAGTTCACATTTCTTTTGTGCAGATTAATCCAAAGGATTTAGACTGTAAATATGCCTACATTCAAGTGACTCACGTGAGTCCGTTCCTGGAGGAGAAGGAGCTGCTGGAGAGGAAAACAGATTTCGAGAGGAGCCACAACATCCGCCGCTTCGTCTTTGAGATGCCCTTCACTGTATCAGGCAGAAAACAGGGTGGAGTGGAGGAGCAGTGCAAGCGCAGGACAATACTCACTGGTTAGTGTGTACACATGGGTGTGAGAGTACAGATAGCCAGTGTTGGGGGTAACACATTACAAGTAACGTGCATTAAGTAAGGGATGGTGTGGAGGCAGCCGGTGGTTGTCGGGAAATAAGCCCCGACAGTGTGATCAGGACCCGACGTGAAGCGGAGGGTCTTGTATCACACTGAAGGGGCTTATTTACCCGATAACTACCGGCTGCCTCTACATTATCCCGCTTATTACACGGCTACTTGCCACATAAGAAAAAAAACTGGACATGAATATGAATTTGAAACATTTTATTGGCATATTTGTTTTAAATTAACATTTTTATCCTTCCGCGAAACTTTGCACAGATGCATAAAATGATCGTAATACCTTATTAAGATCCGCTGCTTCATACTTGTCTGTCTCCATTTTTTCTCTTTTAGCCAGTCTTTGAGAAGTTTTAATGCCCATTCTGTTTTTTTTTTTGGTGTTGGCTTCATAGCTGTCATGCTCTATTTTGTCAAGTTCAGTCTCAGTAAGCTCTCTGTGTCTTGTCGTTTTTCGTTCTTCTATCCACTGTTTAAATGTTTTGTTTTTTCCTTAATGTCAAAATTTTCCATTCTTAATTGTGGTTGTCCAGTGTTTGTCACAAGATGGCGCCAAACAGTAATCTTTGTTGGCGCAGAGGGATTTAAAACATACAAGTAGTATCGGCTATGCGTTATTACTTTGGAGCGGTTATTATTTGAAAAGAACGAACCTGCAAATGTCTCAACTGACCAATCAGAATCAAGCATTCCAGAGAGCTGTGTAATAAGTAATAAAATTACTTTTCTGAAGTAACGAGTAAAGTAACGCATTACTTTATAAATGTACACATTAATATTTGAGTTACTTTTTTTTAAAAGTAATGCGAGTTACTTTTCAGTTTAATTCATTCAATTTAAAAATAAAATAATGTACTGAATTAAATTTAACATATTAACATAGAATTACAACTGAGCGGAAACAGTTTGAGTCAGAAACGATGATGGCAGGCCTGAGTTTGACATTTTTGCAATCATAAAAAACACCTGTAAGGCCTGAAAGAGATCAAGCCTTAGCCAAGTAAGAAAAAGTAACGCAAAAGTAACTTAAAAGTAGCGCAAGCATTACTTTCCATGAAAAGTAACTAAGTAACACACTTAGTTATTTTATTGGGGAGTAACTTAATATTGTAATGCATTACTTTTAAAAGTAACTTTCCCCAACACTGCAGATAGCAGCACATCATGAAGAGAGACAGACACAGATACTACATTTCAATCAGATCTTCAATGACTGCATCTCTGTGCAACCTGTGCTATCTCTCTCTCAGCCACACACTGTTTCCCGTATGTAAAGAAGCGTATTGCAGTGATGTATCAACATCATGTGGATCTGAATCCCATCGAGGTGGCCATTGATGAGATGAGTAAGAAGGTGCTGGAGATCAGACAGCTGTGTTCCTGCAGTGATGTGGACATGATTCAACTACAGCTTAAACTACAGGGCAGCATCAGTGTCCAGGTACAGAAACATACAGCTCTTTGAATAATAACACCTGAAAATATTATTATCCAGAGTGAAAATATTGTGATATTTTATCAACAGCATTAGATTTGTTCATTTAATTCAAACTCGATCAAAACAAAAACCCTAATGAAGTACTTAAGGTCAATTGGTTTTGTACATTAGGTCAACGCTGGACCTCTTGCATACGCCAGGGCGTTCCTGGATGATTCCAGCACAAAGAAATACCCCGACAATAAAGTGAAACTGCTAAAAGAAGTTTTCCGGTAAGTTAACACACACACTTAAGATGATAGAGTCGTGAAAAGTTACATGAGACATTTACCAGTGCTTTTGTTTGTTGTGCAGGCAGTTTGTGGAGGCCTGTGGTTTGGGTTTAAGCATTAATGAACGACTGATTAAAGAAGATCAGCAGGAATATCATGATGAGATGAAGGCCAACTACAGAGATCTCACCAAAGAGCTGGCTGCTATAATGCATGAGCCGGTATAACACATACACATAATCTTCTTCTGACATGTTGACAAATGTCTGCGTTGGATTGACAAATATTCAGATATTCAAGTGTAGACACAGAAAAAAGCCATTTCTGAGTTTAAAGACATCGGTTTACTCAAAGTAGGGCTTTTTTTTCAATTTTTAATACAAACAATTACAAAAACAAGATAATCGAGGTAAAACAATTATTGTGTGATTAAAATATAAATTGCATGCTGCACAATGCTGCGTGCTTCTTAATAAAAAGTTTAAAGGTGCATTGTGTAATTTTTAAAAGGATCTCTTGACATAAATGCTAAATATTATAAAAAACTATATGATCAGGGGTGTATAAAGACCTTTCATAAAGCACTGTTATGTTTTATTACCTTAGAATGAGATGTTTTATCTACATACACGGAGGGTCCCCTTACATGGAAGTCGCCATTTTGTGCCGCCATGTTTCTACTGTAGCCCTTAACAGACAAACTTTTTTAACTGAGTTGTCTCCGGCGATGACATGTTTGTCCGGTAGCGGATAATGTAGCTCCTCTATGCGTTTCAAAACCGAGGGGTGAGCAGTAGACTGAACCGTTGGTTGCAATGCGCAACCTCTCCACTAGATGCAGCAAAAATTTACACACTGCACCTTTAAATAAATGCATGTTTAACAGAATAATAGTGTTAAATAATCGGGATCATGCAAATAATCAAGCAGTAAAATCAAAGTTTGCAAATCAGAACATTTTCAGCCATTTTAGCATTTCATCCCGATCTAATCGATCTAATATTTTTCATTTTATTTTTCTGCAACAAAGCATAATAAAAAGATAATATAACAAGTAAAGTTTATTTCATGCAGTTCTAACTTTACACGTTTTAGATAAAAAATGCCTCTTGGCTCTTTTGTATTTCATCAGCATAGTGACTTACACACACTACATGGGTGATTCTCACGAAAACTTGGTTTTAAACATGTCAAGCATGAAAATGTAAAAATTGCTTAAATTTACTTTTTTTTCCCACCAGACAATCAAAAATAAAGTCTGGAGTAAATGGGAACATTAATTTAAAAACTATTACTTATCATTTAACACTTTTTGTAACATAATTTAAAAAATGAGTCCTAAAAAATCTCATTACCGCAACAGTCAGAAAACATCAACACTGACATATTTTCAAAATGACATGACAAACCTGAAAGAACATAATTTGGAGATTCTGCACATGCATTTAAAATCAAAGTATTATGCGTCTATTAATTAAATTAACATTTAATAAGCATCTGTTGAGGTAATGATAATCAAATTGTTGTGTAAGCATTCTGACAAGACAATATTTCAAATTAACTGTAAAAAAATGATCTTACCTGGTAGCCATCTTGAAGTAACTGGTCCATGTGCTTGGTCACTCAAAATCAAACTTTATTAAAATTCTGTATGTGTGCTTAAACTGTTCTCAAAAAGTGTTGCGGAGGATGAGAAAATCAGGCATGGACACATCATTTTCCTAATTTTTCTTCATTATTATTATACATGAAAATTCAGTAAATATTTTTTCTGTCATCTAAAGTAGTCTAGCAAAACATCCATTTATTTTTTTTCTTAATATTTTTGTGTTAATTTGATTAAATTACAACATAACACATGTTCAAACACAGCCGGACACATTGCGGTAATGAGAATTTCAGCAGAAAATGAGATAAAATTTACAATTATAAATTCTTATGTTGAAATCACACATTGTGCAAGGTAGAACACAGTATTGTGTTAATTCTGATGCTTTTTAATGTTACTATATTACACATTTTAAAGCTAAAATCATTAGTGCCGTGGTGTTTCAATGGTTTCGTGAGAATCACCCACATGTATATTGATGTATTTCTCTCTCTCTGTAGATCAGTCCATATGATGAAGGGATGAGGAGTCCGATTCCAGATACTCTGCACATCTTTAATGCCATCAGTGGAACACCGACCTCAGCCACGATCCAGGGCCTGTCTAACACTTCTTCAGTCGTGTGAACCTTCAGATATGATCTCATGACCTTTCACCCCGTCACAGACAGCAGCTGTAGCTCCATACCTCTTTCAGATGTTCCTGTGGATGTTCATCATGCACATCTGCACACGAGGAAGAGAGGAGTGTGGTGAAGTTTCACATACTGTTTCCTGTGGAGACATTATTTACATTTTATCTTCTGTTTGCAATTTTACTAATGGCCGAAGCAGCGAGAGGACTGAAAACGACCCCGAGTCAACAGTGGAATGATGCAAAGTGACGCAAGCCAGGCTTAAATGTACACCCTTCACATGAGCATCCAATCTTAATGCCTCCATGTATATTCACTAAGTGATAAGGCTTCAAGTCTTTTTGATCTGCTAATAATTTTGTATATTTTTCTTTTATATTTTTTTCAATCTGCTCAAGTGTTTCAGTTTTTATCTTTTTTAATGACGGACTGAACTGTACTTTGCCCTAAGTTTCTGCTAGTTTGATATCTGAGAGATATGCAATCTTGACTGAGTCTCACGTGAAGCCATTATATCTCGAGCCATTTATCTATGCGAGAGTAATTGATAAATAGCAGCACGTTTAGTGGGCGTGGCATTTGTGCTTTTACAGCATGTGACACACTGGAAGAAGGGCGGGGCTTATGCAAACATATGTGCTAATGTTCAAATCTATATATCAAATATTTTTGTACTCTTGGACACAGTTGAATGTGATTATTGTTTTTATCTTTATTTAACATTTCCTGCTCTACTGTATTTAAAATGTCTAATGCTTCATTTTTAGAATAAAACTCGAATTCCTAGTCTGTGTCAGTATTTTGTCATTAAAAGACTCCGTTATCTTATCTGATCTCATCTTCTGAATATTTTATGTATGATTGTTATTAATAACTGTAGTTTACATCTGGGCCCAGAGTTAGGAAGTAACTAATTTAAAAGTAGCAATACTAATTAAAACAGCTTTAATCTAAAGGTACACACCAAACAAAAATACTGTGTTATGCCACACTGTTTACACCTAGAGTTTACTTAAAGTTTTCTCTGTTTAGTAAACTGCATTGAGCACTGAAAATGTGTACACACCTATTTTACCAATCTAAGTGTATGATCTAAAGCGCATGTGCACTGAAAGCGTGTCCAAGTCCACTTTTGCTAGTTTAACGATAGGGAAAAATGGTTTGTGCATAGTCTAAAAGGGGTTGTTCCTATTCTGTGATGAGTAATAGGTGTGTTTTGGGCGTAACATGCAATAAACCAATGAGAGTTTCATCTCTTATCCCCTTTAAAAGCCAATTGCGCTCGTGCCATGCCGATTCCCTATTTAGGTGGCAGAATTTGTAAACTGAAAAACCAAGAAGAGAAAGAAGACCACCAATTTAAAGGTGTAGCGGAGGATTTTCTCGAATTTTAGAAAAGAACCGCCTTCTCCACTTTTTAAAAAAATGCAATTGCGCAACACTCCTAATTGACAACTAGGAAAACCAATAGTCTTGATGATCCACCCGGAAAAAGAAAATCCTCCGCAATACCTTAAGATTGATGTTAAAAAAAATGCATTGTTTTTATTTGTATTCAAACTGTTATTTTTTTCTAACAAAACCTTTGGTACTTTTTAATAGTCATTTCTTTTAGTCATGAAAGTAAAATTAGCAGGTTTTAAATTGCTGTAAATGTATGGATAGCCTAAGTTACATGATCAGTATAAACTCAAAGAATAATTTACAAATATGCAAGAAAAGGTTTGCACTGTTAAAACACTTTATTACACGGCTCTCTGGAATGCTTGATTCTGATTGGTCAGTTGAGACATTTGCAGGTTCGTTCTTTTCGAATAATAACCGCTCCAAAATAATAACGCATAGCCGGGACTACTTTTACGAGTAAAATCGCTCCGCGCCAATAAAGATTACTGTTTGTTTGGCGTCATCTTGTGACAAACACTGGACAACCACGACAAGACACAGACAGCTTACTGAGACTGAACTTGACAAAATAGAGCATGACAGCTACGAAGCCAACACACAAAAAAAATACAGAATGGGCATTAAAACTTTTCAAAGACTGGCTAAAAGAGAAAAAAATGGAGACAGACAAGAATGAAGCAGAGGATCTTAATAAGGTATTACGATCATTTTATGCATCTGTGCAAAGTTTCGCGGAAGGATAAAAATGTTAATTTAAAACAAATATGCCAATAAAATGTTTCAAATTCATATTCATGTCCAGTTTTTTCTTATGTGACAAGTAGCCGTGTAATAAGCGGGATAATGTAGAGTCAGCCGGTAGTTATCGGGAAATAAGCGTGTTGTGAATGTGTTAGCATTTCCTAGCCCCATTCATTCATAAATGATCAAAACAGGGATGAATTTGGAAGCCACCGAACACTTCAATGTTTTCCATTTTTAAAGACTGTTACATGAGTAGTTACACGAGTAAAATAAAACGTGGCAATTTTTTAAATGGATAAAAAATGAGAACTATATTGTATGGCGGAAGAGCATTTAGTTTGCAGCACTTTGACCGCGGCGGAGTAGGCGCGCAGTAACATCATCACTCCTGTGAACTCCCATTATGAGCGGGAATCCAACAGAATCAAACTAAATAATATTACACTATTGGGCTTGTTTTTGAAGATGCAGTTGCTTCTTGCGAGAGTTGGCAACTATACGCAGGTCAGTAACAACTTGTGCAGATTCTGCGCCCTAAAACTGGAATGAAATGTATCTAAAATAAGTGAATTATTAGAAAAATAATGCACACATGAGGTGGTGCGTCGTGGCCGTTACACGTTATTTTTCAATAATTCAACGGATCGGAGTCAATTGTTCCGCTTATTCTACGGTTACCACACGTCAAGAAATCGATCACATGATATATTTAAAGGGATTCGTCCAGTTTTTGTACTTTAATCGCTGTTGTGAGTAGGACTATTTCTTCCGCGTCTCATCCAGCGGCTCTTTTGCTTGCTCCAAAACGTCATTTTAAAGCTGGCAATGGACAGAGACACAGAAGAAAGCGAGCGAGCGAGAGAGAGAGAGATTGGGTCTCATTCATGAAACACGAGCAGAACGAATTTTTGTGTAAATTGTTCGTAAAGTCCTTTTGGTGTACATTTCCGGATTCATGAAAATGTGCGTATTTTCCAAATGTTAGTTGGTACGAAAGAAATCTACACCTGCTCCCAGCCACGCGTAAATGGTGCGTTTAACATCCGAATGTTTTGCTCATCAATAAGGCTGTATTTTAATTCACCGTAATCATGTACATATTACACAGCATTTTGTAAAAAATATTATACAGTAATTATATACGTTTTTTCTTTTAACTTAAGCTCCAGTAATAGCATCTGCAAACGGAACACTTTAATCAAATACATTATTGATTTCAATAGGGCTGGGCAAACGAAATTGTTAAGGAAATTGTTTCCTCTAAAATGGCCAAAATCAGGCATAACACATTTACGATGGCTAATATATAGATTTGGCAGAGCGCTGCGCAAAAGGCGTATTTCCAGAGACCACGCAGACTTACTTGCCGAGAATGAAGACTGGTTAATGAGTTGTTTCAGGCTATAGACCAGTTCTTTTGTGAAAAGTTAAATCTGCTCAAATGTAAACTGCTTGTGTATTTTCTCTAAAATTATTATTATTTATTTTTTTCTAATAAGATTTTTTTGAAGTTAACTAATTCGTTTTTTGCAAGTTTCATGTCGAACCATTTTCTTTTCACTTGTGGGACTGTTCGATTAACAGATGAAATTTCATTAACAGCATCTGTAATGTGCTGCCAAGCTTCCTTTTTTTTGGACCTGAGACGCCACTATGTATGCTTGAAAATAAAATTTGACTTTTTGAATTAACTTCTGATAATAAAACTTCAATTTCTGCATCTGATAAATTTTTCTTTTTCATTTGCTTTTAATAAGACATGTTGAAATCCTTCGTTTGGTGTCATAATATGATGCCCATATATAGTTTTCAGTCGGATTTAATGGGCAGGATTTATGGTAATTAAGAATAAGCGTGCACGCGCGTCCCATGTACGACTGATTGGAATTCATTAACAAATACACACATTTAACTATCAAATCTGACATTTACGAAGTATTTGTGAATCAGGAGGAGAGTTTTCGGGAAGGTCTGTTTACGTGCAAATCACTCACATATTTACTCATATATTTACGAATGTTTCATGAATGAGACCCATTGTGTGAAGGAGGCTACCTCTGTGCGTCTCTAAACAGCGCTGTTATTGCCTCGGAAAATCGTCTGTCATGTTGGTTGTTTTAGTCCATTATTACAGTTAACTATGCGAAGTAATATGGAACTGTAATATGCGGTCAAGAGAGCTGCCTGGAACTACGTTCGCGGTGCGTTTCCCAGAAAATACGTGGAAATACTTGAATAATTGTTCACCTTAGAACGTTCATCAGCCAATCAGATTCAAGCATCAACAGACCAGTAGTATAAGTGTGAATAAACCAACTTCTCTAAAATCTTTGAAAGGCATAGGAGTATTAAGATGGGACGATAATTCTTCAGTTCTAGAGGATCTAAGTAAGTTAAGGCTTTTTAAGAAGGAGCTGAATAATTTGACTACACCATCCACCTTGAAATGTTTTACAGTTTGACCATGTCTTGGTTACAGAAATGTTTCTCAATTCACCCAACAGTGGTATAAAGTATAAGTTAAAGAGAAAGATGTAGTATGCTTGTTGTTGTGATAGGTTAATGTGATGTCAATGAGATTTTTGATGTTGATTTAGTTACATGAGATGAAGTACACTCACCCTGTAGAGCTCTGTAGAGTTTTATCTACTGTTTCTCTTTGACTCAAAAGTGTGTAATAAAGCAGACAGTACACAGTCCAGGTTAATAAGACGTCACACATTCACTTTTAACACAGACGTTCTGATCTTGACAAGGTCTTTTTTCACACAGGTGTCACACAATCACGTCCACCTGCAAATATGCCAGGTGAGTTACACCGTACAGTTACAGAAATCATACAGTTCATTTGATCTGTATGTGAATTAAATTAGTTATTTCTCTGACAGACGAAAAGATGGATGAGAAAAAGAAAAATAAGAAAAAGGTAAGCGGCATTACAAAATTATTTTGGCTGCATTGGGTCTTATTCAGAAACATATTAAACTATATTGAACTATATGAACTCAATTCAGAAGTAAAGCAAAGAAAGGTTTTTAATATTTCAAAAGTGCATAAAGTCGTGCGTTAGGGGTTTGGTTTAGTCTATAGTAGTCTATATTTGATTTACCTGCTGTGTAAATGAGAAAATACGTCATACGTGTGTTTGAATTTATGTTATCTTAAAGTGATTATTGAAATGATCCGGACTGTCTTTGATTTGATGTTGTATACTTCCTTTTGGATATGTCATCTATACTAGTGGTTCTCAACTTTATTCCTGGAGCCCCACTGCTCTGCACATTTTGTATGCCTCCTTTATTTAAATCATCAGCTCATTAGTAGAGATTTCCATGAACTGAACTGAGTCTGTCAGATAAGAGAAACATACAAAATGTGTTGAGAAGCACTGATCTATACAATTAACTTAATGTATTAACAAAAAACACAGAAATAAAAACCTTTAATGCTCATTCATTACTGTATATGTTATACTCTAAATAAGTTTCTGATAGGGGAAAGTAATTGAATTTGTGGCAGTGTGTAAATAATTTGACCTTTCTGAAGATGATTTAATAAAGTGTACTGTACTGTATGTTTGTGTAGACGGCTGAATGTTGTGGATATCCCGTCAGCATTTTCTTTATCGTGGTTAATGAATTCTGTGAAAGATTTTCCTACTATGGCATGCGAGCTGAGTGTTTATACTGTATGTCCTAAAGCTGCCATTAACGCTAACTCATATGTTCTGCTGAAAAGCAAAACACTATGTGAACAATGATTGCAATAATGCATCAAGGTTAAAGGCTCTCTAAGCGAATAATGTGCGACGTCACTTCCGGTTGATGTTTGAACTGTTTTCAAACAAACGGAGCGTAGCTAACGCCTCCCCCTCCCGTCCGTGCTTTCATGAACGCGCCCAACCCCCACCCCCAAATCCTTCTTGTCGTTTATTGGCTGGAACACTTTGTTATGTTTTGTTGTGCTAGGTTTGGCCACTATGTTGATATTGCCGTTTGTCGAGCCTGAGCTGTCTACAGAGATCGCGTTTTTTTACAGTTTGATCAGCGGACAGGCAGCAAGCAGATAGTGAGGAGATGTTTGCTGTATGCACCAAAAAATGTTTTATGGTCTAAAACGTGTCAATTCGCTTAGAGCGCCTTTAAGGAAGATGACAGAAAAGAAAACAATCCTCTAATTAAAGAGAATAATTTCATGTGGCTTTAATGTAGCCTACAGTTATGATGTTATAGCATCAACCAGAATTTGTCTTGTTAGCCATTTTTGTTCACTCATAGGACCGCCTTGAGATCAAACTTTCTGTAGTAGGCTGATGTGTGTGATGTCATTTTCATTAGTGGTGGAGTAAACCCAAGTAAAATCAAAACAACCACAAAATAATTCACAAGTTTGACCTCTAATTCCTGTGACTGAAACTGAAATTCCAGCAAACACATTGTAGTGATTTTTTTTTACAAATTTTTTTATTTGTATAGCCCTTTATTACCATGTTTCATTGCTTCAAAGCAGCTTTACGAGAAGGACTAAGAAAGAAACATATATATATATATATATATATATATATATATATATATATATATATATATATATATATATATATATATATATATATATATATATATATATATATATATATATATATATATATATAATGCAAATTTAACTCTACTTATAAACAGATCTAATGAAATGGTATATAATTTTTCACTTACTATCAAACATGTAGTTAAATAATATAATATAGCAATCGTAGACTTACATCTTACATTATAATTAAATACAAATTACCAGGGATGTGGACTCGAGTCACGTGACTTGCAACGAGTCCCAAATTTGATGACTTGTGACTCAACTCGACATAATTAAAAAAGACTTGAGACTCGACTTCGACTTTGACAGCAATGACTTGAGACTTGACTTGGACTTGAGCCCTGTAACTCGGAAAAACTTCATAATCAGATCAGAGTCCTTATAACTTTAGATGGGTCCCTGCAGCATGCACTTGACCCGTTGTGTGATCCGATCGGCGTATTCAATCAATTTACCGCGGCAACGTAGCCTGGCTAACACCAGACCAGTCTCATAGAGAATGAGACAGGGTCTGGGAACCATATGCTCATTTTCTCGTATTTGAGGCGTGGTTTAAGAATGCCCAGAGCCATTTATTAGGTGCTACGAATGTCTATCAAATGCGTATGGACGTTGCTCATAGCTAATCGTTTCAATTATACCAGATGACGTATGTAGAGCGACATCAATTCAAACGTAAACAGCTTTTATCGGTACGTGTGCACACAGCTGAAAGCTACGCAACTAAACCGGTAGCTGTATATTGTATTGAAAAGCAACACAATTTAGACACACTATAACAACCACAGTACAGGCATAATGACAATATGATATTAATAAATACCATGTACCATTTATAAGTTAATTATACTTCGTCGACGACGATGCCTAGCAGGTCCTATAAAACTCTGTGGCTATCATGTCTTGCCATATCCAAACATCCTTCTTGGATATGAAATTGTTTATCGCAAAAAGTTGATCTTTTTTTAAATAAACTTGCGTTCAAAACTACTTCGAACACTATCTAAGGCTGCATTGAAAAGTAACTTCGCATCTGCTCCCGTGTTGGATAAACAAATCTGCTTCGGTGTGTTGCATAGACGTCGTCATCGTCTTGCTGCCCCCTCCTCGTTCTGTGATTGGTTCCCTATTTCAGGGGCAAAATTGGTCCATAGTTTCCATGCTAGACTTGCAGTGTGAATAAATTTGTGACTGGAAAGCAGAATCGTATGGCGCCTCAAGAACAGAATGAAATCATAGTACCGCTAGAGCTATTCGAGAAATCACACAGAGAATTCTGCTTTGAATTGCTGTCGCGGTACTTTGATATCACCAAGCAGACTGCGTATCGCCAGATGAAGTCGAACCTACCTCACGCGACACTTTAAACAAACAGCCCATGTGGAGAAGCCCATGTGGAGAAGCAGTGCTGGAACATTAATTCCAGAGAGTAAACAACGCATGTGACTAAACAACATGTTATTACTGTAGGTACAGAGCACATTTATATTAACAGACGTATGTTTCAGTTCTTTAAATACACAGTCGAGAAATGTGAGTTATACAAAACTTTACTGTAATGAAAAAGAAAATGCCACTGTTGTTGTTTCCTGTATTTTTGTGTGTGGCTTTTTTACCATAAAAGCTACAGATTTTTTACAGTGTACATTTGATACCATTTTCTTCGTACATGAGACGTACTAGAGTCCGTTATTAAGCAAAGCTATAAACATCAATCATTTGTTGATGTTACAGCATTATTAAAAGGTTTTGCTATGTGTGAAACAGTGTTCAGTGTTTGCTGGGATTGTACTTTAAAGTGGTTTAAAGTTGTCCAAACTATAATCGTCCCTCTCTTTGACTCCCTCTCTCTAGCTGTGTTGGTGCTGTATTTTAGATATTTCCTGCATTGGGATGATGATCTCGCGACCTCAATTTATCACGCTTTTGTGGCGCTGTGCTACTTGACACCGATCCTGGGAGCCATTATTGCTGATTCCTGGCTCGGGAAGTTCAAGTACGTTTTTCTGTCGTATAAGCTTCTCAACATTAACTCTTATTTATGAGTAAATGTAGGAAAACTTTGGGATATTTTCTGATGTGATGAACGTGTGTATGTGCTTTCAAAACGATCATATACCTGTCTATAGTTTATGCCGCAGGCCAGGTTATCATGGCTGTCAGCACAGTTCATGACATCACAGATTCAGACAGAGATGGCACACCGGATAATCTGACCTTCCACATGTGAGTGAATTAACCCACGATACACCTTGACTTCTTCATATGTCCAGAGTTGTTCTTTCACATATGTTGGTATTGTTGTTTCAGGGCTTTGTCAATGTTAGGTCTGATTCTTATTGCTCTGGGTACTGGAGGAATTAAACCCTGTGTGGCTGCATTTGGTGGAGATCAGTTTCAGGAACACCAGGTTTCATTTTGTACAATAACTGAATCATCATCATCACCATCATCATCATTGATGTTCATCTGATGGTTTGCGTTTTAATTGTTTTAGAGTCGTCAGCTCAACACATTCTTCTCGGTGTTTTATCTTTGCATAAATGCAGGAAGTCTTCTGTCTACACTTATAACACCTGTTCTCAGAGGTACACACACACACACACACACACACACACACACACACACACACACACACACACACACACACACACACACCTGTCATGTGTTTAATATCACATGTTTGTCTGTTGTGTCTTATGTTGTGTGCAGCTCAGGAGTGTGGCATCTACTCTCAACAGAAATGTTATCCATTGGCTTTTGGAGTCCCGGCTGCACTCATGGTTATATCTCTGGGTAAGACTGAGTTGACCAGACCAACACACACACACACACACACACACACACACACACACACACACACACAGATTTGTGTCTGATTGTACTGTGTTTTGTGTTTTGTACAGTGGTGTTTATTGCTGGTAGTGGCATGTATGTTAAAAGAGATCCAGAAGGAAACATTATGGGGGCTGTGTGTAAATGCATTGGGGTGAGTAAAATTAATATTGTGTCATTACAGTATATGCTTGGGATTAATTATTCTCCTTTGTGTAACACCATCAATTATATTTTAAGGTGAGGGTGACTGTCAGACTCCACAAACAAAAAACCCCAATAAAGTTCATGTAACTCATGCACAATAATCCAAGTCTTCTGAAGTTATACAGGAGCTTTTTGTGTGAAACATACTCAATTTTAAGGCATCAAAAATCCTACCCTTCTATATTATACAACAATGGTTCTTGCATAACTCATGACCAATCAGAAGATTTGGGATTATTAATAAAATTCAGGATGATTTCATCACTCCGGTCTGTCCGTTTAATGGGATAGTTAATTTTAAAATAAAAATTCTGTCATCATTTACTCATTCTCATGTTGTTCTAAACCTGTATGAATTTCTTTTTTCTGGTGAACACAAAAGAAGATATTTTGAGAAATGATGGCAAACATATTCCTACTATGGAATTCAATAGTCACTATCTGCTGTGTGTTTACCATAATTTCTCAAAATATCTTCTTTGTGTTTAATTGAAAAAACTTCATACAGGTTTAGAACAACATGAGAACGAGTAAATGATGACAGAATTTTCATTTTAAAGTAAGGTGACCAGATTTTTTAAATGAAAACCGGGGACATTTCCTAGTTAAATGGTGAAAATATCATTAAAATCTCATTTTTTATCATCTATGAATTAAAAAATGGGGACAAAAATGTTTTTTTTAAGTTTTCTTTTTTTTATTGTTGTGGGTTCACTGCAAAAAATGACTTTCTTCTTACTTAATAGTATTTTTGTCTTATTTTCAGTACAAATATCTAAAAAAAAAATCTTTAAACAAGATGCATTTTCTTGATAAGCAAAATCCCCTAAGAAAAATCTAGCTTTAAGACAAAAAACAATTTTAAGTGAATTTGTGCTTAAAACATGCAAAACATATTTTTCTTGAAGTAGAGTTTTTTTTTTTTGCTTGTTTTAAGCACAAATTTGATATTTTGGTCTAAAAATTAGACTTATATTCTTAGGTCATTTTGCCCATCAAGAAAATGCATCTTGACTTAAGAATTTTTGTATTTGTACTGAAAACAAGAGAAAAATACTAATAAGAAAGTTATTTTTTGCAGTGTTTCTAATTAAATTAATTGAACAATTTCTGTAGCCTAAAAATTATTTTTTTACACAAGAGACATACCTTATCAAAAATGACTTCTGAGGTACTTCAGCTGATTTCATAACATTGTAAATGTGAAGAACAGAAGGAATAATGCAAAATGTAAACATATTTAGCCTACACAACAAATGCTCCGTAACATACTGTGATCAGTTCACTTCATTGGTTTATTATTTTAATTTAACATGAGTAGTTAGTACCTTAAGCCCCCATAACTTTAACTGTTTTCATATCTTATGATAACTTGATTGATGATAATGATGCTTTCTCATGTGTCTCGATGTAAATTCTTCATCGCTAAATCAGTGGCGTGCGCAAGTAATAAGTAGCTCGCGGCCCCCTCTGCTGGTGAAAATAATCATTACATGATTGCTCTGGTCTGATACTACAAACGATATGTTGAGCGGGGTTTTCAGTGTATTTGCTGATTGTTTTGGACATGCTGTAAAACGGGGACATTTCCGGGGATAGCTTCAGTCGGGCCCAGAACACCAAAAAACGGGACTGTCCCCGGAAAACGGGGATGTCTGGTCACCTTATTTTAAAGGGCGTTTTGCGGGTAACATTTTTCAACGAATTTGTGCAATTTGCTTGTTGATAATAAACATTTAAACTGTTATCCATTGTATTTTATGTTGTTGGGTATCACAAAACCCGAAAAAGTATGAAAAAGTACAGCGGTTTGCAATGATTCTCCTTTCCCCCACAACGCACTGTATGACGTCACGCTGGGGAGAGAATTTACCAAAGCCGCCTTGAGAGCATTGAGAATGACTAGAGAAAGACGAGTAAAGTACAGTTCTGATAGCGCAGATAATAGATAGATAGATAGATAGACAGATAGATAGACAGATAGATAGACAGATAGATAGACAGACAGATAGACAGACAGATAGACAGACAGATGGATAGGCTAGTATAGAGAGATAGGCAGACAGCCAGATAGCATAACGTTAGCATATCTTCGTGTAGAAAGTAAACAAACTGTTAATGCAGCTGCCTTTTGAATTTATTTTGAAATGAGCACATACTTTTATTTTGACATGCCGAAAAACAGGAAGGGGCGGTTGTTAGCTTCGGTAAGCTCTAGAAGAAAAGCGCAAAGACCAAGCGCACATGTAGCAGTGATACCTGTCTAGTTTCATTTTTTATTCTTTATAATCCATGATTCGTGGTGTTTACTACAACTGTGTATAAGCTGAAGGATACATTTTTTGACTGAAGATTGCTTCTGGAAAAGTACTCTGCCGTTGGTTGATAAGCAGGCTAAAGTGGTCAGTATTATTCTGTATTTTTGTTATTTATGTAACGATTGCAATATTTAATGTTGTCTATTTTATTTACTTGAACCTTTAGTTCTACGGTGTTAATAAACATCTGTTAACGGAACTGGAGTCTCGCATTCGATCAATGGGCGGCATAGTAGAACACTACTGCATCGGTGAAGACTCCGAGCGGACGAAGATGGACGAGCAGGCCACGTGCGGTAAAGGAGAAGCCACTTTGTGAATTGTTCGTGTGAATCCAAAGGGGCCAGTGGATAAGGCTAAACAAGCAAGCACGTCGAAAAAGTGTCTTGAAAGTAGCGCAAGTACTGCCATTATAGCACACGGACGTTTCATTTGTGTTTTTTCCTTAAAGCAACAGTGGACATTATTTCTTCCTGCAGTTGATTATCTAGTATAATCAAAGAAACAAAGTGGACAAGTAAATTAACCATTCTTTCAGTCAAATATAAGATGTTTTGATTTATATCTAAGTATTGGTCTTACAAGTGAGTTTTTTCATATTTAGATTGTGACAAATTATTTATCTTTTCTCACTTTAATTGCCTTTTATTGCTCATTTATTGAAGTGTGTTGCTTATAATACTGAAGTGTTTATTGTGCATTATTCAAAGGTTAAGCTAAGGTAATCAAAGATTTTTATTTTATATTTTATTTCATACTTGCACACACTAGAAAACTGAATACACTTCATTCAAATATCAACACATTTAAACCTCTGCATTTAATATGTCACACTCAAAGGAAAAAACATTTCTTCCAACTGAAGAGGTCACTCATAGAGACTTTCAAGAAGATAATGACACAGAACAGACTACCCTATCACAGCAAGCGCACGCTGATGAGCAAGCTGATGTTGAAGACACAGCGCAGGACACACAATCTCAGGTTGGTGCGAATGACACACAAATACCTCCTGAAATTAGGAAATCTGGACGTATACAAAAGCTCACCGAAAAGGGGAAAGCTCTGTTAGATGACAAATTGAAGGATCTAAATGTGAGTTTTGTAAAGATATACAGAAGATGGAAGTATCATATCAATGGCTTAAAACGGTCCATTAAGAATAATGATGCTGATGATCTGATTGATGAGATTGTTAATGCAATCAATACCATCCAAGTTGATATGGACAATACTTACCTCAAAATAAGAGCCATTTCAAGTCCTGAACCTCACATTCGAAGAATGAATGACACATGCCAGGCATTCACTAAGATTGCAATTACAAATGTTCAACATTTCCGCAATGGTGATGATTCAGAAATCATAGTCTGGCCTAATGCTAAATCAGTGTTTGACAGCACAGTGTCTAGTGTTTCCTCAGCTCAAACCGCCAAGTCAAAGGCTTCTTCCAAGGTTTCCAGACACTCTTCCATCCTGTCCCTTAATGCTAAACAGGCAGCAGCTGAGGTTGTGGCTACGCAAGAGGTGATAAAGATAACAAATGCACAACATCTGCAAAAGGAAGAAATTCAA